>NC_137521.1:7825000-7872500 GCF_041902795.1 Electrophorus electricus | reverse complement strand
CCAGGCCAGCGTCAACCAGCGCTTCCACGCCGCACGCCACAAGTTCCAGCAGCAGACTGAGCAGCAGCAGCAGCAGCAGCAGCAGCAGGGTGGAGGTGTGCCCCACTCGCCCCGCGACTTGTCGCCCGCCACCACCCCTCCGCCTCCGCTGGAGAACTTGACCGCCAAGCAGATCGCCCGCAACACGGTCACACAAGTGCTGTCACGCTTCACCAGCCAGCAGGGGGCGGGCAAGCTGCCCCCTCCAAACAGCTCGCCCTTCGGCACGGACTACCGCGCGCTGGCAGCTTCATCCTCTCCCACAGGCAAAGCGCCGGGCCCGCTCTCACCCGGAATCCGCTCGCCCGTCATCCCTAGGCTGGAGAAGAGCCACCCACCCCCTGTGCCACCCAAGAAGCCGGGTCTGAACCAGAGTCCCGGGTCGCCTGTCCTTTCTCCACACGTCACTCACTTCCCCGAGCTGTCTGGTAGCTGTGGCCTCACTAGCACACAGGAGGGCACTAAAGAGCTCGATCTTGTCATGTCCTCCTCCAGCTAAGTTCTAGCCATCCACACCACCCAAGTTAAAGGGCATAACGAACCTGCCTTTGAGCCGAATCTGTAACCCCTCCCACACTGAATGGCTGAATCGTTTCTTTGTAAACCCACACATGGAAAACCTTTTAGAGGGCTGGAGAATGGGCACCTCATCTACCACTCTGCTCCTTTATACTAGGGCCCAAATTCTAAGATACAGCTAAGATGGCATTTATTTAGATTTCCATTTTTTTTTACATATGCTATCATCTTATTTTTCCTTATATTTTGAGACATTTTATTCATCCGTAAACTTTAAATATACTTAAATCCCCAAATTTGCTGTTATACCATGTCCTGCATGGAAGACAAAATGGGGGGGGGGAGTCTTTATAAATGAAAGACACTGAGGACTCTATAAATGAACGAGACTAACTGAGGACTATAAATGAACGACACTGATGACTTTTATAAAGGAACTACACTAACTTAGGACTCTTTATAAATGAACTACACTGAGGACTCTATAAATGAACAACACTGATGACTTTTATAAAGGAACTACACTAACTTAGGACTCTTTATAAATGAACTACACTGATGACTTTTATAAAAGAACTACACTAACTTAGGACTCTTTATAAATGAACTACACTGATGACTCCATCTCAGGCAATCAGTAGATAGAATGACCAATTCTTATCTTACAAAATGGAAAGTTATATTCTCATATACTGAGAACTATCTTAAGTTATTGCAGTTATAGTAGAAATAGCACTGAGATCCATTTTTACTGTTATTAAATTGTTCTCATGTGTTCAGTCATTTTAAGTTCTGTATGCTTCTCAGAACACATGAGCAATGGCATGAGCTGAGCAAAAACCTGAGTGGCTCACTTCACCCTGCATCTTATGTTTGTGTGTGTAAACAGTGAAGCTCACAGGCCTAATCTTTCACTTCTTTCTTTCGGCAAGACTCCCAGAGAAAATGTTCCTCCTCTCTTCCTTCTCGGTATGTATCTTGACAGTAGTGGTGATAATAAATCGCTACTAAAAACAGGCAGAATAGCTGAACGCTGGTGTGTGGCTCCTGCGGTTACAGACTTAAAGACACCTTTAGTTTAACACATTCCAAAAGGCACTCAGAGGCAAATGACACCGGACTTCCCAAAATGCTTTTCTCTCCCCTGTGAAGGTGAAAACACTGGCTGCTTCTCAAGGTTCGCAAATCTGAGACTTGTGTGTTCCCAGTCTTATTGTTCTTCATGCTATATGTATAATAGCCTGTAGTGTAGTTAAAACCATTCACTCCAGTCTTAAAGATTGTAACTATATAGCAGTAATGGTGGTGGTTAACCCATCTAAGAGTGTACTTGAAAATAGATAGACTTTCATTAGAAAGACAAAAGCACAAATAGGTTATAGTTTTTTATGTTGATTCCTCAGCCTATTAAAAGGGCTTTAAAATACGAAATGATGGATAACTGGGGCTACGGATGCATGTGCATTTATCTTAACTAGCTTACAGAAACCACTTTTCCAAATGACATGGAAATATAATTTGTTTGCTTCAGCTACACAAAACCAAACTGAGGAGCGTTCATAACACATGCACTTCTTTCCCGGTTCTGTTACATGCAACCTGCATGTAACTTAAGGTTTCTTACATGTCCGATACCTCAGTGTTGCCTTTGACGCCCTTAGATTTTCTTTACCAGCTCACACCTGGGCTTATACTACTGTATTTTTTATGAAACCAATAAAGTCTTGCAGATAAAGATATTTTTACTTGTTCTTAATAGAAACGGCTTTACAGAGTGAAGTTGGCTTACCCACTGAGAAAATAAAACTCTTTGGAAGCTCACCGTATCTTGATTTTGCATTTAGTGTCAAAATATATTAGAATGTCTCCAAGAGTCATTTAGTGGCTATAGGGAATCATAGACGAGTACAAGAAGTATAATGGTACTTTGGTAAGGCAAAGTATTCTGATCAAACTTAGGTTGTCTTACATTTAGAATCTGCTATACAGCCCAAGCTTGGATGGGGAGATAAAATTTGTGTCACCCAGCTACATCTGTGAAAAAGAACAAATATTCTAAATATGAGCTTCAGTCATCAGTTCGGTGCCAATTCTTTATTACCTGTGAGTAGCATATACGTTTGCTAAAATCAGAGTTAAGAGCCGTATTACAGGACAGAGAGAGCAGGATGGAGAGAGAGAAAGAGAGAGAGTGAGAGACAGAGTGATGAGTGATATAGTACAGTCTGATTACGCTTCTGTGTTCAGGGTGAAGTTTACAGTGGCAAAGCACCCAACAGTACCATGACATGTGACAACACTAACAACACCTTTCTGCTCCAGTTCTGGAGAGTGCATAGACCAACTCTGATTCGCTGTTTGTATTGTAAGACTCGCTCGATTCTGCACACGTGAAGCCTGTAACAAAAAAGTGCTAGGACGGTTTTTAAAGACTGCTTAGTAAAATATAATATCTGTATGTATAAATATGAAACGCAAGACTTAATTTGGATTTCTTTGCCATGGGAAAGAGGACTATTTGCTGCTTTTTTTATTGGCTCATTTATTTCACACAGATTTTGGTTTGACTTTGTTTTAAATGTCTTCATTTAAAAGGGTGCGAAGGTTAGGAGGTGGCAGAAGGTGCTGAGAGAGGGGAGTTAAGACAGATGCCTATACCAGAACTCACCGAGCAGCCTCCTCTTCACACACACTCTGGGGATGAGCTGAATGAGGAGAGGATGTCTGTTCGGAGTATTGGAACAGTCAAAATAAACCTGTCAGCAGTTCTGTGTGCCGTCTTAAAGATGACTGGCCCGCACTCACAGACGTCCCATCAACACAATGTCCCATCTCACAACAACAACATAACCAAACAAAAAATAATAAAATCTACATTGTACACCCTTTAAGAATATTTTTGGACAGACGGGTCAGATAAATTCACATGAATGCAAGAATAGCATCGGGTTTACTGATAATTTAGATCCAGACTCCCTCTAAGCTCATGTCTGACCCTCCTCCAATAGCCGGAGTGTCCTTTAAACAACCAGAAACTGAGTGGAACCGCTTCTTCTTAGTAACATCAATAGAGTAAGTCCCTCGACTTTTTTTTTTTTGTTTTGTTTTCTTTTTTCTCAGGGAGGCATGACTCTCCCTCTGTTTAGCGAACAGCGTGTGGGTTTTCTTTTGGACCGGTTCCGTGTTGAGAGCCAGGCAGATCCAGACACATTCTAGGCATTCTGCATCTCCTTGCCGATCTTGTAACTGAGAATCTTATTCCAGTCAATCTTGGTGCGGGTGACAGGAAGCTGCCTGCGTAGAGCTTTGAAGGTCGTGTCCGACATCGTCTGGTAGTTCTCACTGATGGCGGTCTAGGTGGGCAAGGTGGAGGTCTGATGAAGCTCATCATTAACTTTCTATGACTTATTTGTTAATCTCTTGATTGGCTAATTTTTTTTAAAAGAATAGTCTTCGTCAATGAAAACATACCTGGTAATCATTTTCTGCATTTTCAATGATTTTTACAAATTCCTTGGCAGTGGTCTCTTCATCCTAGTGACAAGAAGACATGAAGCACAATTGTCACAGTGGAGTGCCATCCTAAATGTTCAGCATTTAAGGGGAGTAAAATAAATCAAATGTTCACTCACAGATACAATGATGGACTCCTCCACCTCTTTATGACTGACCAGCTGAACATTGCCATCCTCATAATAATGCACCTACACAGACACACAGACTTCATTAGGTCAGCAATGCAGAAATGCACACCATCAGCTGCAACTCAAACTCCAGAGAAGAGAGCATTTTGGAAATTAGAAATACACATTCACAGGAAACTTTAATGTTGTATTATGCCCGTAATGTTTCACACAAGACAATAATCTCTAATAATCCAGAGAATAATCTCAATATAAACCTCTTAAACTCTATATACAACTAATGAACTGTTATAAACTGAATTAATGAACTAAGAAAATCCTAATCTTGTGTAGTCACATGCCTACTCTTAGCAAGAGATTAAAATAATAATATAATCAATATCAAGAATAACCCTATACTATCCTGTGTAAACATGAGAAAGACTCACCTGGATCTTCAACACACCTGCCACCTGAGAGGAGGACTGGCTGATGGTGAACTTCCATTCTGACCTACAGCGCCCATTCCTGCAAGTTGACACGTACACACATTTGCAAACACCCGCACGCACAAACACAGTGTTAGGAATCAGATAAATGAAATGGCATATTGTCATGTTATACAAAGCGCCAGATCCCCCAGCAAAGATTATATGTAAGACAAGACTAAAATAGTGTCCAGAGCAGAACTCCCAAAGACAGTGTTAGTCAGGCATGTTTTGGAAAAACACTACAACAGCCAAATGAGGACCATAGGTAAATTATGTTTTACAGTAAATGTTCACATGTCGTCATGTAAATAAAGATCTGTCCAGAAAGGCAAAAACAGTGAAAGTTAAAGCTTTAACTAGTTTCCTCACCAGAAGTTTTTAGGCTGAAACTGGTGTCCCTCGATACAAGCAATAATGGTTTTCTGACCTTCCACTGTTTTCCCATATACCTGTTCAGAAACCGCAAGATGTCATGTTTGCTGCACTTACAGGCAGGTTAAACACACACTACTCAACACGGCCACTCCATTAAAGAGTCTCAAGCCGCAGTACTAAGGATCTATTACCGCAACCACAACCGCGCTGCTGAATAAAAGAGAGAGGTTACTGGAGGTTTCTACATTACTTAATGATGAGAGAGAGCGAGAGAGAGAGAGAAAAATCTGGCTTTAAGGCAGATTGCAATCCAGACCCTAAAATCTGTAAATACACACTGTGTACAATGAGTACAAACATCAATATGTAGATTGTGCATACTCAACCAGCCGATGAACTGGTAACGTGTGCGCGCGTGTGTACCGTACCGTGCACACTCCAGTTGGGTAATGCTCCTTGACGTAGGCGCTGAGCGCATTATCACAGGCATCTCTCCAGGAGTGCAGTGCGCTCTCGCCCTGGTAGGGCTGCGGGTCACTGGCTTCCTTACGCAGGTGGTCAAAACGGAACGAGCGGCGGCTCCGGGGATCAAAGAACCTCCCCTGACCCAGATCGCCATGCTCCGTGATCAGAACCTACAACGGGCACAGAGCAGGGGGAAGACATGAGACCCATGCACCCACATATACTGGCCCTGCTTGAGGTTCTGTTTGCACCTCGAAGCAGTGGGATTCATTCTCCCTTTAGGAAATGAGCAAGTCTGTCAATAATATAACAGATCTTCAACCACTTTTAATAAGAATTAAAGAAAAATCATAAAACATGCAATCTGATTCTTTACACAAAGGATTTAAAGATTTACATAAATACATTAATATGTGCAGACGTATCCAAACCAAAAGGTTGACATAGTGGCGACATAGTGGACAATCCTTGAACATAAACCTGACAAACATCTTTTCACCTGTTTATGACAATGTATAATCAGGTGACCAACCGGCAGTATTCCAGTTTTCTTGCATGCTTGTTTAAGATTCTGTGTTTAGCTAGGGCTGAAAAACTATAAAAACAGCATTTACAAATACTAAAGAATTACTTCAAACTTTTGAGTAAAAGAGCAATTCTCATTACATTTACAATATAAGCCCAGGGAGGCATCGGACAGGCAGCCTATAGTGTATTTAGGGTAATGGCTGAAGAGGCCCGTAAGTAAATGTACAGGAGGAAATCCCATCCTAAATGGTTCTTAAATTACAGGCCTCTGTCTCACCAAGTCAAAGGACCAGTTTCTGGGGTACTAGCCAAGATGAAACACTGCTGAATGAAGGGACTGTGCCCAAGGCCCAAAACCAATGGACCCCTTTAGTTAATCATAGTACATTACAGAAACGGTCCCACACGCACACATTAGTATTCCACACAGTCAAATGGTTTCTTAACCAAGAGGAAATGTGTTGCAACTTCCAGGATAATTAGTAGCTTCATCCTCAAAGCACAGACTTGTGACTGAGCATATGCTGTGAGTGACTCTTGATTAAATTATTAAACATCCCTTACCAACTCTTCCGAATTTTCCAGTTTTACAGGGGTGAATTGATCCATGTTATACTGGGCAAAGGCACTGTGAGAGGTAAACAGGGAGACAGCAGGGTGGTTGGGTGAGCAGGAGAGGAGAGCATCTATGAAGACAATATTAGCATTCTGACATCATCTAACGGGCAATTATCATAACTACACCGGACGTTTGTGGAGCTCACAGTAAAGTGTTAGGTTTGACTCACAAGCTTCTGTGAAGATGCACATGCACAAACAAACATACACTTACTGTGCTGCCCCCTCCCTGAGGAGGTTGTCATTGTTGAGGAGAAGCCGCACATCTAAAAAAAATAAATAAATTAAAAAAATGTAATTAGTATTATTTAGAAAAAGGAATCACTTTCTTCAAACATGCACTGGGTGGCATTAAAGCTTACAAAGTGACACACACAGATTTGCTTAAACTTTACAGTGAACTAGGCATATACAAATGTGTCTGGATGCATTTATTACACAGCAAGTGACATGAGATTATTTCCCAAAACAGCAGCATCCCACTACCTTCAAAACCCTTTCCAGTCTCAACCACAGCAAAGCCACTTCTGACAACTTTATTAGTAACTTCATCACTGAAGATGTTGAATAATAGCAATAATCTTACCATTGAAGACTTCGTTGAACTCGCCAGGTGGAGCATGGGTGACAAAGTTTGCTGCTATGCGGACCTGTGCAAAAAGACGACTTGTTCACCAAAGAGCTTCCATCTAAACCTTATACACCAACAGAGATGATGAATGAAATATCGCCAATTTCTTATAATAATCATCTCAACTATGCGTGTGTACAATGAGTCCAAGTACAGTTATTCTACTGTTCATACTGCTGTTGTACAAAGTCCATGTATCTATGGTCTTCCTCATGCTATCTGCACAAATGTGCAGTTTTCCACATGACTGGTTTGCCTTTCATGTGGTTGTGTTTGTCCCACCTAACTGCATTTTCATAGCTTCACTCAACTGTTGCACCTACTTTGCATGATCTTATATTTATAAAACTGCTCATTTAAACTCCCTAATGCCTTTATATACAATGCCTTTCTATACCTAGTCTATAAGGCACCATAATGGGACAGTATAAAGCATCTAGACAAGTTGAGGTTTAGGAAATTGTAATAAACAGCAGTCCAAAATCTGCAATGTGCCCACACTAAGAGCACTCAGTGCTTTGAGTGTTTCAGGTTACCACTTTCTTTGCTTACTCTTTACTGAATGCATTGCAGTAACAAGCCAACTGAAATGACATCTGACAACTATGAAGTGAGAACTATAAAAGGTGCACTTCCACAAGTGGGGAATATAACCTAACTGAAAAACACAAGGGGCCAGAGCAGCAGAGCTGACAGTTAAACTGACATTGATCTCATGATCTCTTATTACTAGACCGGTAGAAAGCCTTGCATGACATGGGCTTTGGCTCTACATACACTTGGGCTCCATATGATGAAGGAAAGAATGAGACAAACAGGGGAGAGGACACTGGACAATTCCAAAAGGTCCCACAGACATTCAGTGTCTCACCAAGGGTAAACAAAATATTTCTGAGAAAATCAAATCAGCTTAATCCATGAAATCATGTATCCACTCAGAGAAAGACCATCAACCTTTGTCGAATTAAGTCAGAGGTATTATTTAAGACGTATTATTTACTTCCTTTAAAACGGCATATTTCTAAAAATTCATGAAGTCCTCCGCAGAAAATTCAGGTAGACGAGATGCATTTTTGCGATATCCCGTTTTGCACCACAATTAATTTGTGACCAGGAAGTGGGCCTTCCCATGGCTAGCAGTTTGGCTAACTCACAGGACTGGTTATGGTGTCAAGTTTTCAGTGGTTCCGGTTACGCTCTACTAATAACCGTTACACGCTGAAGTATCAGATGCGATGCCAAAGTAGTTGCATTTTAACAGAATAAAGACAAGTAGCTAATACCAACTAGCTAGCTAGTTAGAGAAGTCAAAGCACTTTCCTTCGTAAACCGTATTAAACCTCAGCGACAGCCCTTGCATCCTTAATCATCTTTAGCTGGCTAACACAAATGGGACCAATCTTCCTTCCAACTTTCTTCCACTCCTTATTAGTTATTGGTTTCTCAGCGCTACCAAACACTAAGCTGCCTCCCCAGAATCTGAACACAGCTCCATTTATGGTAGCCTAGCCAGCGTTAGCTGCCTGCCGCTACTTCCTGCACACTGGGTCATTTTTGACAAGTAAGCGAGCTAACGCCCGCTAACAATCAAGCTTAGTCTCTCAAATCAAACAAAGACTCAGCAATTCCACCTGCACAAGCAAAAGGATATTTAGCTAATGACTTGGTGTGCTGTCTACATCAACTGACTTCATTGACATATAAAATCCAGTTCTAAATAAATATGAATAACTGCTTCGTTAGCAAAACAAGGATTGTTTACTACTAGGCTGGGCATTCCCTAAACGGGCAGCCACTGTTTAGCTTCCTGTATAAACTACGCAAGCTAACAAACTGCTAACCGGCTAACTACGGTACGATTCACACCGTTTGAGGGTACAGTTAACGCTTGTGGTTCGATTATGTTTTCGCGGCTACAGAACATTACGTAGCCGGATTAAATGGCCATTATGGTAGCGGCAATTTTGAACAAAAGAGTTTACCTTCTCCTCGTCGGAGAGCGGTTCCTCAAAGTCGGTCATCTTAGCTCTAGCAGACCAGCCTCAACGCGCGATGCATGGTGGGTAGAACACTGTCACGGTCATAACCATAATAGGTCAGAACAATATGATTGGTCCATAGCGGCGAGCGAGACGCTTCAGATCATTACTGTCGCCCGTTTGTCAAAATGAAATGGAAGTGATTTACAATCGTTTAAATACGAAAACACAAGTGATTGAACGATTCCCCTAGGGGGGGTTCATTTTCATATAAATAAAATGTTATTTGGAAAAGGGCTGCATATCAATGTTTATCCTTCACTTTGAAAAATATTATCAGCTAATTAATCAATTTGCATTACTAGAAGCAATGGCTCTCTAACCAATTGCACTTATGATTCTCCACCAGTTGAGTGGATTTACTTCCTAATCTCTGATGTGTATTTCCTAAATGTATTTAACAGCTTCAATGAGAGTATTTCAGACATGATTTTTTTCAAATGATTTTGATCTCCATCTTTACAGCCTTTTATTTAAAAGGTATAGCTATAGAGTTAAGTATAGATATTTCATGATCATTTAACACACACACACACACACACACACATCGGTCTTTTTGTCAGTCTCTTGTATCGGGATCTCTGGTGGTCCTGTTCATTTATTCTGTTTTCAAATGTAGGCTGAGTTTCGCAATGTCAACCAGCAGGGGTCGCTCTAAAACTGTCCAGAGATTTTTATAGACGTTATACAGTGCATTCCCTCACCAAACAATATAATATGACATCTAGCAACAGGAATTGTGTATAAATGAAGAGGTATATACATAAATACACGAATAGATAGGCTGGGGAAATGGAGAGGAAAGCACACAAGAGGAGATGAGAAAGGTTAGGAGTTAGTTTCCTAAAGTATAGTTTAATGTTCTTGGAGAAGAGAGCACAAGAGATGCAAAGAGAAAAGAACACCTCCTGTTTTGCCTTCTGTCTCACTCTTAAGTTGTGTAACACTTCTTTGGAAGCTCATCTGTGATCATTCGTTTTCTGATGACTGCCAGCAGCAAGTGAAGAAACCTGTTTCTCCAAAGCTGACATGTTGAAGTCTGTTTGTGAGTGGGTTGTCTGTGTGTTACTAGGTTTGCACGTGTGTGTGCCTAGAGGTAAAAAAATAAATAAAAAATTCTCAAGCATCGCTAAACACAATGGAAATGCAATCAACGTCACAGAATGACGTCCGCGGGAAAGGTGATGTCTCCTGGGGTTTGGGAATAGAGAAGAAAAATGGTTGATTTCTGAGTAAAGAGGAGTGTAAGTGGGTGGATCTGAATTGACGTGATCATTCTGGATGATAACACCATCAATCAAACTGAATGAACAGAATCCAGGCTGGAATGAGACCGGCTCCAAACATGGCCCCAGATTAAAATAAGACACACTGCAGACTGAAATCAACATGGCCCTGTGATGGAGACTGTCATTTAGGAATGTTAAATGGGTGCTCTGTCTGCTATGCTAGGGAGATGGCTCTTTGGTCCAGTGGTCAGAGCTCATGTATACCTCCTGCTAGACCTTGGTTTGAGTCCTGTGTAGGGAGGCTACCTTCAGCCTTCATTACAAGCCCCAGGTTGAAATAAGACAAACTGGATCTTGAAATCAACATGGCCCCAGATTAAAATAAAACACACTGAAGACTGAAATCAGCATGGCCCCAGATTAAAATAAGACACACTGCAGACTGAAATTAGACCAAATCCATCCTGAATTTAGACTTTGCTCTTAACTAAACTCATACTGTTTTATGAAATGTTGTAACCTGACTCCAGATTGTATGTAGGGATGCAAATTACCACACCATACTACAAAGTCCCGCTGGATATAAAGATTTCCACTTTTGAGTGCATCCCAGTGTCTGTGTGCTCACCCATCCTCTTGTGGTTATTTATGACACTCATCATACTGAACCAATTTTCTCCTTCACTCCCTCCGATACCAACATTTCACCACAGATCTCGTCATGGGTCTCTGACATCTCATCATGGATGGCTGCCCACCATCTGAAACTGAACTCCAGCAAAACAGAGTTGTTATATATTCCTGGTGATTCCTCCCTGCAGCAAGCTCTGCCCATCTCCTCTGAGAACTCCCTTACCATGCTGTCTGAAAATTCAAGACATCCAGGTGTGTTGCTGGATAAACAGCTGTCACTCTCTGCCCACATTACCAACTTGACCAAGGCATGCAGGTTACTCTTCCATAACATCAGAAGAATCCAACCATTTCTTTCAAGAAATGCCACTCAGGTGCTTGTCTAGTGCCTCATCATCTCAAGAATGGAATACTGCAACTCGCTCTTGTACACGCCACTAGACCCTTGCAGCTGATCCAGAATGCAGCTGCATGACTCATATTCAACCATCCTAAGTTCACCCACATCACTCCACTGCTGCGTTCCACCCATTGGCTTCCTCTAGTTGCTTGCATCAGATGTAAAACCCTAATGCTTGCCTGCAAAGCCAAAACTGGTGCTGCTCTTTCCTACCTGCTAGTGCTTACCTCCCCCCTCACCATATCTCGCACCCTTTGAGCGTCTAGTACGGCAGAACCCGAACCACCACACCCTTAGAGGCAGAGAAGACACACCCCATGACTTTTATCTGTACTAGCACCTAGAAGGAGGAATGAACTCCTACTACCAAATGTCAGAGTCTTTTGCTGTCTTTAAATGTGGGCTAAAGATGCACCACTCCAGCAGTAACTGAATGATCCATAGTCACTACAGTGGTTTAGAATAATCACCATTACTTCACTTACTTCTCTACCAAAAATCTACTTTGCGTGTTTTTCCTCCGACAGTTAATGGCATTCTTAATCTCAGACCATGTATACTAGCAGAAGGATTTCTTCCATGCAGACAATTAAGCACTAATGTAATTTGCTCTGGACAAGAGTGTCTGCTAAATGTTGTAAATTTATGGAAATTATGTTTAACAATAACCATCAGGAGTTATTGTTAAACATCAGGAGAATTCAACATCAGGAGGAAAATTCTACATCAGGAGTTTGAAACCATTGTGTTCAAGAACCACAATCAATCACTTAGTGAGAAGCATTTCTAGTTATTTGGATGATTAGTCTTGTTCTTTAGCTGAGATGGAGAGTGAGGGAGTGAGAGGGAGGGAGAGTGAGAGAAAGAAAGAGAGAAAGAAGGAGGGAGAGATGGAGAGATGGAGGCATGGAATGGAGTGCAGGCTTGCTACTCCCTGAGCTGTTCATATTCGAAGCTTTGGCTTCTCCCACAGAGATTACTGCTGGACACCCCACCACAGCAGAGCACAAACTGGAGCAAACGTGGGTGTGAACTGAATGCATGCTACATGGTGCTGGTGCTGGTAGGGTGGTCAGCGATGTCTCTGCTAATGTCACTGCATGGTGAGTTCCAAGACAGAAGGGGTATGTTATGCAGATCTGTACATGCATGCTTTTAATTTTCCTCTTTTATTCTCACTCACACTCTCTCCCACTGTGTTTCTGTTTTCCAGGCACGAAACTGTGACTGCTCATTTGGGGGGTATTTAGTTCAGCTTAGATTTAAATTGAGTTCAGTCCAACTTGTGCAATACTATAAAAAGCAGTTCTATCTAGTTTTGTGGTGCAAGAAGTTAAAAACAGAAGTATAATTAGTATAAATATCACACCCTGACAATAATGAAAACCTGTGTGTGCAGGGGAAAAAGACTCCCACTGGCTGTGAAGCTCTCTGCTGTCAGTTCCTCTGTCAGAGGCATGGCTCTGTTTCCTAAGACTAAGTTTTTTGGGTTTTTTACTGGGCATTTTTTATCTGCATTAGTAAAACGAACAGAACAAAGAGGAGGTCGGAGGAGAAGGTCTCCGTTTAATGCCCTGGTAAAAGCCAGGCTTTTAACTGAGCTTCAGTTTTATAAGGCCACATGAATGATGTTAAGAGCTTTGGCCAGCAGTGGAGATGTCAGAGTGAAGCGCTCTTTAAGTGATTCGATGGTGTCTTCCTCTGCCTGTTTCAGGAGGATGGTGCCCTCACTTTATCTTTACTACAAAATATGTCATTTAAAACTCTCTCTCTCTCTCTCTCTCTCTCTCTCTCTCTCTCTCTTTCACTCTCTCTTTCTCTCTCTCCTCGAAGTTCTCAAAGTAGTGTAGTGTGACTCTAGAGTGACTGTAGCATAAACTGTTAGTGTGTATGTGTATGTATGAGTATGTTTGCAGTATGTTTGAGCATGAAGACTCTGTGTGTGTGTGTGTGTGTGTGTGTGTGTGTGTGTGTAGAAAGGTGAGTTCTATTCCCACGACCTGAGCATGGGTAACATTAGCTTGCTTTGATGTGGAGCAGGTCAGCTAGCCTGTCGTCCTCTCACACGGCAGAGGCTGCTGATGGGATGTGACGGTTGTGAGGCCTCTCTCTTTGATGTGGTCAGAATGTAAGGGTATTATCCCTTTCCAAAGGTCCCCCCCACACACACACACACACTTAACTATAACTAGAAGACTGCACATGAACTAAAAACACACAAAACAATCACTGGTATCACTTCAGAATGGGGACTAGAATTAGTTTATTTATTTTTTGGGTGCATGTCCTTTACAATGCAGTTTGTCCAAATTCTTACATGGGCATAGTAATTCATTGGCCTTGTTCTGTTTGTTACTCTCCTTACATTTTAAGCTTCTATTTTATTGGTATTCTCTACATTTCAGTAAGTCAGTACATTTTGCAGCACATTTTCACTCTTACCAGCACTTTCATTTTCATTGTTACCTAAAGAATCCAACGTTTTATTATACTGTACCCGTGTACGACTGACATTAAACTTGACCTGAACGGATCTGAACCGTTGTCCAGTTTCAGAAAATGCCACTCATGTAATGTGACCTATACAATGTCCAGTATTAGGGCTTCTCTGATTATGAGATTAACAATAGATGCCTTTAAGCACTTTGTTCTATGTATTATAGTAGGCAGCAGTGCCTATGAGAGCAAAAGATCCCGACGTAGCTGCACAGAGGTGGGTGGATAGGCTCAGTGGGGGTTGGGGTGTTGAGAGGAGGCTCGGCGGATGAGGCAGAGGGGGACAGAAGGTCAGCTTTGTTTGACGGTAAAAGCATCACAACACCCTGTAGCGTTTGTTTTTTCTGATGGTGTTTTGGGAAACAGCAACGGGGAAGAGAGTGCTATCTGTCTTCTCACACGTGTGTGTGTGTGTGTGTGTGTGTGTGTGTGTGTGTGTGTGTGTGTGTGTGTGTGTGTGTTGGTGCGTGGACAAGCCTGAAAGGGTTATTTTAAGTAGACTCCTGGGAAAACTCTAGTTGGGTTAAGGTGACATGTCAGTGACATCCACTCCATATGAAGGAAGTGCCAAGATAAAGACACACTCTCTCTCTCTCTCTCTCTCTCTCTCTCTCTCTCTCTCTTAAGGTTAGAGCCACTTGAATAGCCCTGGCTCTTAATTGCAGGGTCAAGGTTAAATTCCACCAGAGCTTCATACTTTGTGACTCTATTAAGAGCCTGCCCAGTCTAAACCTTTTCCGAACATTTCTGTGCAGTTCTAGAGCCTAAGGTTTCGACACCACCTCCTTCGCGTCTAGAGCAGAAGCAGGATTCAGACAGACTAACTCTCCTCTCACCTGGGATGAGGGCTTCCAGAGTTATCCTACCAGAGTGTGGACCTGCATCAGGTCCCATGTCCTGAAACGGTCGGCTTTCAGGACATAATCCTATCCAGAGGGCAAAATCCAATTGGCTAACTTCTGGAAGGCAGGCCCCAGGGCTGAGCACAGGACCTGCAGAGGATGAATGCTCCTGACTCCTGTTTTCCAGAAGTGCCACAGTAAAACATTGCAAACATTCCCCTCACAGATGAGAAGGCAGAGTGGATGAGAAATGAGCTTTAAAAAGTTATGATGCATTGATCACTTTCAGCACGTTCACAGATGCTTATCCCCCATAATTTACTATTACTCTATTCTCCAAGTTAGTAATCATTATTTCTCTATATGTGTGTGTATGTGTGTGTGTGTGTGAATAAAATAATACAGTCTGTATGACTGATAAAGTGTAGTGAGTTTTTGCTTCTGTACAATGCTACAGTCTGATGTGGATATATAGAAATGCGTGTGTGTGTGTGTGTGTGTGTGTGTGATAGAGAGAGAGCAAGAAAGTGTGAGGTGTGTCTAGACATTTACTGTATAACATTTACATTTACAGCATTTGCCAGACACCCTTGTCCAGAGTGACTTACAGGAGTGCTTTGTAGTCTCTCTCAAATCCATATCCTCATGTGAGAATAGATAGGTCAGTGTTAAGAGTGCTATCAGGCTAAAGCCTTGGCTAGAGTGGAAAAGAAAACTGGGTTTTTTAAATTGTATTGTTTAAGTGCTCAGTGGCTCAGTGAAGCGGTGAGTCTTCGGTATTCATTTGATGACAGCTCTGCTCAATTGATATGGTGCTGACTCCCTATTAGTAAATATTAGTGACCCCAACATTCCCTAGTTATTGAGACTGACTGAATTTATTGGGAGTATGCTATATAATTATGAACAGTGGCTATGAAAACGTATAACAAGTAATTATTGAGAATAGCTGTGCTCATGTACAGTTGTGGATGTATGTGTGAGAGAAACTGGCTGTCAACTCCGAGTTGCACCTTAATGCTAGTTGGTAAGACAACGGCAGGTCTACATTATTATGTTGTAATCGTGGTTATTTATCAGCGGGACCCGGGCCAAAAGAGCTCTGCAGAGTTGAAAGCATATAAACAGAGTATTCAAACCGGCAGACCCATGAGCTGCTGGGATTTCTGCAGTCAGCTGATCTAGTCCAGAGCTGAAGGGTGGTGAAGTCTGTCTCCCTGTCTCCCTGTCTCCCTGTCTCCCAGGCTCCCTCTCTCTCTGTCTCCCTCTCTCTCTGTATCCCTGTCTCTCTGTCTCCCAGTCTCCCTGTCTCTCTGTCTCCCAGTCTCCCTCTCTCTCTGTCTCCCAGTCTCCCTGTCTCTCTGTCTCCCAGGCTCCCTCTGTCTCCCAGTCTCCCTCTCTCTCTGTCTCCCAGTCTCCCTGTCTCCCTCTCCCTCTCTCTCTGTGTCCTTCTCTCTCTGTCTCCCAGTCTCCCTCTCTCTCTGTCTCCCAGTCTCCCTCTCTCTCTGTATCCCTGTCTCTCTGTCTCCCAGTCTCCCTCTCTCTCTGTCTCCCAGTCTCCCTGTCTCCCTCTCTCTCTGTCTCCCTCTCTCTCTGTCTCCCTCTCTCTCTGTCTCCCTGTCTCCCTCTCTCTCTGTCTCCCAGTCTCTCAGTCTCCCTCTCTCTCTGTCTCCCTCTCTCTCTGTCTCCCAGTCTCTCAGTCTCCCTCTCTCTCTGTCTCCCAGTCTCCCTCTCTCTCTGTCTCCCAGTCTCCCTGTCTCCCTCTCCCTCTCTCTCTGTGTCCTTCTCTCTCTGTCTCCCAGTCTCCCTTTCTCTCTGTCTCCCAGTCTCCCTCTCTCTCTGTATCCCTGTCTCTCTGTCTCCCAGTCTCCCTCTCTCTCTGTCTCCCAGTCTCCCTGTCTCCCTCTCTCTCTGTCTCCCTCTCTCTCTGTCTCCCAGTCTCTCAGTCTCCCTCTCTCTCTGTCTCCCTCTCTCTGTCTCCCAGTCTCTCAGTCTCCCTCTCTCTCTGTCTCCCAGTCTCCCTGTCTCCCTCTCTCTCTGTCTCCCAGTCTCCCTCTCCTGCTGTCTTCCTGTCTCCCAGTCCCCCTGTCTCCCTCTCTCTCTGTCTCCCTCTCTCTCTGTCTCCGTCTCCCTCTCCTGCTGTCTTCCTGTCTCCCAGTCCCCCTCTCTCTCTGTCTCCCTCTCTCTCTGTCTCCCAGTCTCTCAGTCTCCCTCTCTCTCTGTCTCCCAGTCTCCCTGTCTCCCTCTCTCTCTGTCTCCCAGTCTCCCTCTCCCGCTGTCTTCCTGTCTCTCAGTCTCCCTCTCTCTCTGTCTCCCTCTCTCTCTGTCTCCCAGTCTCCCTGTCTCCCTCTCTCTCTGTCTCCCAGTCTCCCTCTCCCGCTGTCTTCCTGTCTCTCAGTCTCCCTCTCTCTCTGTCTCCCTCTCTCTCTGTCTCCCTCTCTCTCTGTCTCCCACTCTCTGCAGAGGGTGTATCTCATCTGTTAGTCTTGGGGTTACTGGGTTCATGGGCTTTAGCCTCCAGCACAAGGTATTTCATTCACTTTTGCAATGTATTCCTGTGTGTGTGTGTGTGTGTGTGTGTGTGTGTGTGTGTGTGTGTGAGAGAGGGAGAGACTAGTCAGTGTTAAGGCAAGCTAAGTGTGACTAAGCCACCTTCGGCACATTAAAGTTACTGAAACTGACCATATATTTTGCCAAGTGCAGTACATTACAAGCATTTTACAAAGACACAGCCTGTGAGAACCCAGATGTAGCAATGTAGAGAAAAGCTGAACGTAGCTGTAATGACATTAGTTCACGAAAATGGGACCACAATCGGCCCCAAGAGCACATGTTCTGATTCAGGGTCCAAAGAAGGGGAAGATCTTTATCTTATCAAAGGAGGGGACTGCATATCAGCAAATGAACCACAGTGTGTGTGTGCGTCTGTGTGTCTGTGTGTGTGTGTGTGTGTGTGTGCGTGTGTGTGTGTGTGCATGTGTGCGTGTGTGTGTCTGCTAGTATAGCC
This sequence comes from Electrophorus electricus, assembly GCF_041902795.1. Lineage (NCBI taxonomy): Eukaryota > Metazoa > Chordata > Actinopteri > Gymnotiformes > Gymnotidae > Electrophorus > Electrophorus electricus. The sequence continues at coordinate 7,854,565 of NC_137521.1, read as the reverse complement.
TACATCTGGTTGCTCTTTTCCACCTGATGTTGGCACTTTGTACATTCTGTATCTACTCTAGGCAGTGAGAAGGATGGGGAGGGGGGTTCCATCTAGTTTGGTGGGTGGACTGTATGGACTTGTGGTCAGAGGTTAGAAGCCAGTTAACCACTTCCAGGCCAGAGTGTGGGCTTGGTCTATCTCAGCATTGTGTTTGAAGAAGTTGCTTCAGCATGAACTACACTGACCGATGCAGTGGTGTGAGTTACCGGAATGCACAAAGTACACTCCCAGTAATCAGCTATGTAGACCGATGTAGACCACTTCCAAATTCTTGCATTATGCATTTGTTTTAACGCCCTACTGTTCACTGGGAAATATACGCATGTTTAACCATCTATATTTAATGTCAATTAAGGTAACTCGTTTGCCTTGCAGTCAAGACGAAGGCTAAAGAAAGTCATCTGCTTTGCTAGTTGCTTCTGAGAAGAATATAATGAAAATGAGAAATCTGTTATAACACACATTGTCTACTCCAGTGGCGGCATGTGACTATATGTAAAGCCGTCACCAACGAAACTGCCCCACTTCTGTGCCCATACACACACCCAGTCTCCCTCTCTCATACCCCTGACGAGCCTGAAAGCACCCGCTTGCAGGAGTGAGAGAGTTGGCAGGTGAAAAGAAACAAATGTCAAAGTGCAGAAATCAGAGCAGCTTGCAAATCTTGATTTATGTAGAGGTGGGTGTGTGTGTGTGTGTGTGTGTGTGAGAGAGAGAGAGAGAGAGAGAGAGAGAGAGAGAGAGAGAGAGAGAGAGAGAGAGGAACTGAGGAAAAACTGAGACAAAAAGTCCAACAGGCTTTAGAGGAGGTGGAAGTAATGCAGAGCATTCCCTGATACCCAGGCTCGGCTGATCCACTCCTAAACCCCTAACAGTTGTCCTACTGTTGCTGTGGGAATGCTGCTATTAACCATCCACATATTGCTGCTGGACACATGGCGTTCTATTGTTAGTGTGTTTTAGCTACGGCCATTAGCTGGCTGTGGGAGATCTTGTGTACTGAGGAAAGTGAAACCAGTAGATGTGATAAGAGTGATGGTTTGTAAGCTGAACATGAGGGCTACAGATGTGGCATTAGAACAGTGACATGCACAGTACTTCAAAATGAACTTAATTCTCATACCTACCATGGATGCTTGACACCCACGCTCATCTCATATAGGTTTGCTTCATCTAAAGTCGAGACCTTGTGTGTGTGTGTGTGTGTGTGTGCGTGTGTGCATGTGTGTTTGTGTGTGTGTGTGTGTTTGGCTTAATGGTTTCTTTGTCTGCCAACAGCTAAAACTCTAAATCTGTTTTTTATTCATGAGGAAAAAGTCAGTAATCGCATTTTTTTCCTAACGTTAGCCTTATAAACAAAAATCGCAAACTGTGCTGCGATTCCCACACAAACCTGCGTGCTCAAATCATGGTCTGCGTCTTTATGCATGTATTTTCACTGGTTCTTTTTTAAATTTAAACAGTTGCACACACAACTATTTACAATAAACAGCGCACCACACCTAAAGGGTCCTTCCATGCGATGTTCTCGTGACAGCCTCTCTTCTCTATTCCCGACACGCAACATGGGGGTGAGGAGGTGTGAACGGACGCAAACACTTGTTTACAAACAGATGTGAGACGGTGACGGGTCGACCCTAACGTTGTTTGGGTTTGGCGTGCCGATCGCTCCTTGGATGCAGAGTTGGGTCAAGGGAGCTCGGCGCGATGCCCGGAGTGTTTGGAGAAGAAAGATAAGCACAGGAAAACATTGTGCGTCGTGCGAGTGGAAGAACGCGCACACTCGGCCATGCGACAGCACTCTTTCCCAGTGTTGGTGTGTGACAGTGTTTAACACGAGCCGCTATCAAATTTGGATGTTCTTTTCATTGATTGCACTCTGTTATGAAGCTCCTGTAGCTCACCTGGTAGAGCAGCGTGCTGGTAACACCAAGGCTGGAGCACCCAGTTGTACTCGTAAAAATATAAGTTCTTCTGGGTAAGAGTGTCTCTTAAAAGCTGTAAGTGTAAACTGTGCCTCACGCTCACTCTGTGGATAGACAGAGTGTCCTTTCCTCCAAACAGAAGGCTTATTTGGATTGGTACAGCTAAAAGTCACAGAAGGTCCTTTGTTTACTAATGAGAAGGTAAAGGCTGAGGCAGGGTATAGTCTCAGAGTCTCTGGAGTTTAATCTCACATGGTAAAGGAACCCTGCTCTGAATAGCAGAATGGTGCCTTCACACACACACACATCATGTTTTAGGTACAGGGAGGTGAGCATAAGAACAATGAAGGAGGGAGAGAGAAAGTGAGAGACAGGAAAAGCGCTATGGGTCAGAGGTATAGCAAGCCTACCTCCACCCATGATGTGATGACACCATTTCTAACATGCTGCAGGTGTGTGTGTGTGTGTGTGTGCGTGTGCGTGTGTGTGTGTGCGTGTGCCTGTGTGCGTGTGTGTGTGCATGCATATGAGAGAGAGCGAGAAAGTGAGTGTGTGTTTGTGTGTGCGTGTGTGTGTGCGTGTGTGTGTGTGTGTGTGCGTGTGCGTGTGTGTGTGTGCCTGTGTGTGTGTGTGTGTGTGTGTGTGTGTGTGTGTGTGTGTGCATGCATATGAGAGATAGCGAGAAAGTGAGTGTGTGTGTGTGCGTGTGTGTGTGCGTGTGTGTGTGCGTGTGTGTGTGCCTGTGTGTGTGTACAACAGGCAACAGGAGAGCTTTGATGTGTAAGCCAACTTGGACTCGCATCGAACCCAGACCAGCCAGCACACTGTTTTTGTTCAAACACAAAACATACGCACGCACCCCCATGCGCACACACACACACACACACACACACACACACACACACACACACACACACACACACACACTCACTTTCTCGCTCTCTCTCATATGCATGCACACACGCACATATTAATTTACACACATACTTCTGCCTTCTGTCTAAAGGGAACACTAAAAGTAATGTAATACTATTGCACACTTATTTTTCTGTCAGATGACAGCCCACAAACTGAAAATGATCAACACACAACACACTTCTATAAAAGCTCTTCTCCTTTTATAAAACGCTACAGTGTAATCTTAAAATAAGACAATATAACATGTTTGGCAACAGTGGACTCCTTGGAACAGAGTCATTTCTGCACCCAAATGTGAAAGGTGTTACTAGTTCTAGTTTTTTGAAAGAGTAGTTTTCATACATATATATACACACACACACACACACACACACACACACACACACACAGTGTTGTTTAAAAGTTTGTGAACCCCTTAAATTTGACCTAAAACATCATCAGATTGTCACAAGTCCTAAAAGTAGAGAGAACCAAATCAAACAAATGAGACAAAAATATTAGAGAGAGAACCAAATCAGAGAGAAAATATTAGACTCTGTCATTTATTTATTGAGAAAAAGTATCCAATAGGTATTCAATATCTGTGAGAGGCAAAAGTATGTGAAGTTTTAGGATTAGCAGATAATTTTGAGTCAGTTGTTGTCAATCAATGGGATGACAATCAGGTATGAGTGTGTACCCTGATCTAGCAATGTTCCTGTCTAGGGATCTAGCAAAGTCTGATCTTCACAACACACAAGTGTATCATGGCACAAACAAAGGAGATTTCTGAGGATCTCAGAAGGGCTTTTGATGCTCATTAGTCTAGAAAAAGTTCCCAATCCATCTCTAAAGAGGTAGACCTCACCAATCCACAGTCAGACAGTGTACAAATGGAGGAAATTCAATCATTACCCACCCCAGGAGTGGTCGACCATCAAAGATCACACCAAGAGCAAGGTCCACGAGATCACAAAGGAGCTCAAGGTAACATCTAAGCAACCAAAGGCTTTTCTCACATTGGCTAATGTTCATGAGTCCACTATCAGGAGAACAGTGAACATAATGGTGTGCATAGCAGGGTTGCAAGGAGAAAGAAAAAATCATTGCTGCCCATCTGCAGTTTACTCAAGATCACATGGACAAGCCAGAAGGTTCTTGGAACAATGTTTTGTGGATAGATGAGACTAAAATTGATCTTTTTAGTTTAAATGAGAAGCATTATGTTTGGAGAAAGGAAAATGCTACATTCCATCATAAGCAGCTCATCCCTTCTGTGAAACACATTGGTGGTAGTGTCACGGTTTTGACCTGTTTTGCAGCAGCTGGACCAGGGTGGACTGCCATTGTGGATGGAATTATGAATTTCCGAATTATACCAGCAAATTTTAAAGGGAAATTTCAGGCCGCCTGTCCGCAAACTGAACCTCACGAGAACGTGGATGATGCAGCAAGACAACATCCCTAAACACACGTCATTCTATGAATGAAAAATAAAGTTAAGTTTTGAAATGGCCACATCAAAGTCCTGGCCTTAATTCATTAGTAATGTTGTGGAAGGACCTGATTCAAGCAATTCATGGGAGGAAACCCACCGATATAATTGAGCTAAAGCTGTTTTGTACCTGTAGTATCATGCCAGATACTAATAGCAAAGGTTCACATGCTTTGCCCCTCACAGATATATAATATTGGACCACTTCCCTCAATAAAAAAATGACAGAGTATAATATTTTTGTCTCGATTGTTTGATTTGGCTCTCTATCTACTTTTAGACCTTGTGTGACAATCTATTTTTAGGTCAAATTTATGCAGAAACTTCTAAAGGGTTCACAAATTTTCAAGCACCACTGTTTGAGATCTCTCTCTCTCTCTCTCTCTCTCTCTCTCTCTCTCTCTCTCTCTCTCTGTATATATATATATATATATATATATATATATATATATATATATATATATATATATATATATATATATATATATATATATACGCACACATGCACACAGCTGTGAGCTTTGTCCGTCATGCTGTTGTGTGGGTGACTGTAGACTGAAGCTGTAAATCTGCAGCCTTCCCATTTGTTTCCTGAGAGGTCACATACATCATAATAGTTCAAGTTGAGTTTTTGAGTTTAAGAAGGCTTAAATGCCCTGTGCCATGGTGATTGCTGCCCCCCCCCCCCCCCACACACACACATTTGGAGAAATCCCATTTGCAGAAAATCGATGTCTTCTTTCTCTGAGCGGCCATGACGTTGGAAGTGATTTGTGCCTCTTTCATCGTCCTCCAGGGCGAACGAGAGATGTTCTCTACGTACTGGCATTCTTGAGCATGTGTCGAGAGCACAGCCAGCCTTTGATGGAGAACTGAGGCATCTTTGTTTCCCAAAAGGCCGATATCTCTCCACCCTTGTCATTTTGATTTGATGGAATGAAGGAGGGGTTCAATCCCATCAACCTGGTGCGGCATGAGCTCGACCAATGCTGCTCCATCACTGCAACCTCCCCACCCTCTCATACAGCCCCCAGTCACACAAATACAAATCTCAGGTGATAGGCGTCTTGATGGAACAAACCACACCAGCTGATTAAGGGCACAGTCACTGACAAGCCTAGAACCCCTTTGCTAGTCCTTAGTGCTTAGCTGTTCTTCAGACGGTGCCATACTATCAGTTGTTATGAAATGTTGGGTATATAATACCATTGCTCACTAAGCTTTGGAATGGATTATACAGCTTTACAAATAGCAGCATGCCAGCAGGACAGCCATACACTCTGCAGCGTCACTGACAGTTCAATGAAGATGGATTCACTGTTACAGCAAGTGAAAATAAACCAGTCCAGAACAATCCTCTGTAAATGAGACAGAATGCAGGGTCTGGGGAGAGGCCAGCCCAAGGGACAGAACCTCAGAGACAGAGTGAGAGAGAGAGAGAGTGAGAGAGAGAGAGAGAGAGAGAGAGAGAGAGAGAGAGAGAGAGAGAGAGAGAGAGAGAGAGAGAGAGTGATGACTTAGGCGACAAAAAGATAGAGGGGGAGGAAGAGTTAGAGAGAGAAAACAAGGGAAAGCGGAAGAGAGAGGGATGATCCAGAGGGCGGTGAACCCCAGATCTGTTTGAAGGCCGTACTACATATTGTACTCAAACATGCTGAACCCTTTAACATTCATGCACACACAATGAACTGAACTTTTTAAACCTTCACTATATGCAACTCACCCAGGCATGCACACACACACACACACACACACACACACACACACACACTTACACTTAAAATGAACTCCTTATAAACCTCTCATTACGTCGTCTAAAGCACATCCATACACACACACACACACACACACACACACACAGTCGCTGCACCTTGCAGTGAGTCTCTCATTCTGGGGCACAGCCGTGTAAACCAGGCTGGCCTTCTTCTGTTCTCCCAGCACAGGAGCAACACCCACAGCCCCAGGCAACACCAAAGCATCGCAAAGTCTAGCTGATGACAACGCGCTTACACATTACTTGTTGACATTTCGCAGACTCCGACATAACCCCTCGCTCTTGTGTAAGTGCCGTTTGCGTTTGGGCATGCCAGTTGGTTAACGTCACGTCTGCGGGGTTTTCTCTGAACTGCAGACTCTGGGTAGTCGTAAAGCAAGGACACCCCCAGTGTACCGCGACGGGCCTTAAGATCCCGTGCCTGTCACAGCTCTGCCCCTCTGAAGAGTCTGATGCTACGTCCTGCCTCCCTTACGCTCACCGAAAGGCATTCGGCACAGAACGGCGAGACAAGACCACGGAGCGGATCGAGGCAGCACTGAGGCAGAAACACCTGCATGTGATGCAGCAGAGTGTGTGTCTGCGGTTGAAAGATGGTGTGGGGTGAGCGGAACGTGGCAGGGTGCATTTGCTGGGCGAGACACGCTGTTTTATTGTGTTTTTCAGTGTGAGCCTCCCCTAAACCTGGCTCCCATGCTGAGTTATGAGCAGGAGAAGTGAGCCGTCTCCTGAAACACCCCAGGCACCCTCTTCACACCCCAGACTGAAACGTCACCTGTTTTAATTTTCTCCGTAATCGATTAGTTGAGTCTTGGGCTGGGTTGAAGCTTGAAAGGTGGAGCGGCATTGTGCCGTTTTGGGATAAATTTGAAGGTGTTAGGTGGAGCTGTGGTGCCTTTCAAAGAAGCCTGAGTGTCCTCTGAGAAAGTGGGCATGCCACTGGTGGGCCCAGGATGGGTGTACGTTATTACCTCTCCAGGCCCATGTGTGTGCTTCACCCTGAGCTCTGCTCTCCACCGAAGATGAACAGGCCATCTCGAATCTCTGGAAGGACGCTCAAAGATTCTCCGTGCGCTCCAGCTCCTGGCCGCTGCTGCACCCAGGGGGAGAGAGTTATGGCCCCGATAGCAGCATGGATCCACTCTCCATTTCAAATGAAGTCAGGCAAAGGATGGGCCAAATAAATCTTGCTCAACTCACCCCACAGCTGACAGAGAGAGAGAAAAGGAGAGACAGAGAGAAATAGAAAGAGAGAGAGAGAGAGAGAGAGAGAGAGAGTGAGTGAAGTGGGGCATTGTCCAGCATAAATTCATATAAAAAATAATTTTTGCTCCAGTAAAGAAAACTTCTAAGACAGGTAACTCATTATAATATACCACAGTTCTTAATTATTAATTTAAAATTGATGATTAATTTAAAACACTGCTCAAAGATAATATTCATTAGGTAAAACATTCTAATGGTTTAATACAGTACATTACTTTGATAACATAAATTATGAAATTATGAAGTTTGCACAGTATATTCTGCTGTTGTGCTGTACTGGGCATTTGCAGAAATGTACAATAATAAATACAATGATATTTTTCCCCAGTTAAACACCGGAGCAAGTCTTTGTGCTCCAGCCCATGCCAGCTTTCGTGCTTGTCAGTACAAATCAAATAATCGATTAGCCTTTCATACCATCTCCCGCGTAGCTGACCATGAAGAAGGAGACCCACATCACTAAGCTCTACAGGCACAACTCTTCACAACTGTGATGTAAGAGTGGAAAAAAAGCGAGTGGTGATTTATGGAGGAGAGCGCTGCTATGGAAGGAATAAATCCCCTTTTGTCTCCTCCTCTCCCCTCTGCCCTGCTATGGACAGCAGTCGGAGTGAGGGATGAGGGATGAGAGGGGGCAGAAAGGAAAGAAAGTGAGATGAAAGAGAGGCGAAGGGGAGGGGAGGGGTGTTGAGGGGGTATTTTACTTCTGCTATAGATTGTCCTCATCTCCCAGAGCCGCTTGCTTCCACCCGGGCTGGGGAGTGCAGAAATACATGCAACAGGTTTATATAGTTCAACTCCAGAAAAAAAAGGGTATCGTTATCCGTTATTAGAAAAGACAGATTTTCAGATTGCACGTGCTTTTGAAACACAAGGTTTAGTTGTAGAATTATAGTCAAATGTTTTAAAGAGGGAAATAACAGCTGACCTTTCAATGAAACGTAATTCAAAAGTATTGGAGAGGAAATCGAGGTGGCATAATCTTTTGCGTTATGTGATTCTGTGCAGGTACGCTTTCTCAAAACAACTTCAGCCATGGCAGCCTAGGGAGACTGGTCTGCTTTCTCTGGGTTACCTTTCCAGTTGCTTCAAATCTGACTCATGGTGGTCTCTCTCTCTCTCTCTGTCTCTCTCTCTCTCTCTCAAACCATTTGTTAGGTGTCACTCATTTTTTTTCACAATTTGACAGAGGTTTGTAAAATGTATATGTGTCTAGGGGTGTAGGTGGAGCTGAGTATGTGTGCAAGAATGTGCACAGCATGCGTGTTACATGGATGTTCACGCTAAGACAAACCGACATAACTAGTAGACATGGCAGGAATAGACATTAGCTCTATTTGACAAGCTGATGAGCATGTTCAGATACAGATCCAGTGACAGTGTGGGTCTAAACTGCTTAGGCAGGGAATGCCGTTGTGTGCAATAGCTGAAGTGTAGAAAATCAGAGATTCTAAACAAGCCACTGTGGCTCAACAGGTCCACAGGTATGACTGGGAGTGAGTGAGAGAGAAAGAGCCAGAGGCAGAGACAGATTACAACGAATTACATTCTACAAGACTGTTCACAGGCACGTCAACACACTACGCCACACAGAACTGACAGCACGGCTGACAAGGGCACTTTCACGCTTACAAATTCTCGAACACATTACACGCTCTCTCTCTCTCACACACACACACGCAAAGTGTTACAGCATGAGCCATAAGAAGTTTCACGGAAGACTTTCTTATTTGAGTATTCTGCCACAGAGACCACACCGCAACACTGCCCAAGACATGCATGCAATATTTATTGACTTCCCTTCTCTAGATGACTTTTAATGAGCAACAGTATTATATTTATAATGTTAAATACATTTATTACTATAATAAGAAAGGTCTGATTCGGTTATATCAATAGTTAGAATAGGTCTATAAAACATTAATAAAGTTCTATTGATTTTGCTGATTATGCTGCCTTCAGTTAATTATCAATCATTATTTCACTCACAAATGATCAATCTCACTAGTAATCAATACTAATAGTTCACATACATATTACATTGGTTTATAATGGTGCATAATCAGATAACTGTTTAGTTCATTTTGTGACTTATACTTAAAATTACATTTCAATTTAAGCAACACAGTCACAGTAACACCAGTGACCCAAGTGGTACTGGCATATGTGTGTGTGTGTGTGGGCGGGGGGGGGGGGGGGTCATCTCAACAGCATATTCAGAACCTAGTGTGGTTGTTTCTACCCTTTCTGGAAACCCCTGAAACATAACATTTATACAGTGTTTATGGAGGACTATCTTCAGCCATAGTGAGTTCCTGATGAATCCCATATTGCATTACAACATGCACTAAATGCAGAGGAAGCGTTGATTTAGCGTCTTTGATTCAGGCCTCAGTGCAGGATCCAGTAGCAGCCTGTTACACTATTTCAGGTGCTTGATCAGGTGATGCCATTGCTAGGAAAACATGGCATGAAACAGACAAGAAACGTCCTCAAAATGACTCATGGTGATGTGAGAAAAAGAGAACAGGAGGATGGAGAGAGATAGTTGCACCATGGCTTTGTTTACTTGAGCAAACAAATGCTTGTATGAGTTATAAACACAGTAATCTGGTGTGGCAGTGGTCATGCTGAGAGAGCCAGGGAGAGAGTGCATGCTCGCCCATTTGGTGTAGAGCTGAAGTTGATATGCAGCATTAAAGATGCAGTAAGCAGAAATATTTACATGAGAGAGCCAGGGAGAGAATGCATGCTCACCCCTTTGGTGTAGAGCTGAGGTTCATGTGCAACATTAAAGGTGTGATATGCAGAAATATTTGCATAACAATTGAATGAACACCAAGCATTTTTCTTTGTAACTTGTTACATGCAACATTTTCAGACTGTCTGTTTTCTGCACAAAAATGTATTACATCATTACTTGACATACATCACTCTTAATACTTAATTCACTGGAGGAATTTGAATAAATATTAAATATTGCCCTAGTTACACAATGGGAATGTGACTTCTGTGATTAAGGCCAAACATAATAGTGGTAGAGGGATTGATATGGTCCCATTCACACATGAACATGCAGGCGACACACTCTTTCTCTGACACACACACAAACATACACACACACACACACACACACACACACACACACACACACACACACACACACACACACACACACACACACACACTTTCATGTTGAATGCTATACAACAGAGTTGCTTAACTGCACAGGATTGAAAGACAGAATGGTCTTTCTGCATGGATAAAAGATTTGTCGCCTTTTGCTTCGCACCTCAATATATTCTTCAAATAATTCTTAAAACACCGTAACTGGCGCTCAAGGCCTAACACCACCCTGCTCTACAGGCAGAGTTATTTAAGAGTCAAATCCTTGCGCATGTTCACTAGAGACTTAGAGAGATCAGAGGGAAACTTCAGGCTGGAGTGTGCAGTGCGGCTCAACTCCTCACTACGTTAATGTCACTCTCAGAACCCACCGCCTTCCACTCGCTTCCCCCGTTCACACCGTGCAGAGCGGACCAGTGCGAGCAAAAGTGAGTCCAGACAGACAGCGGGAGGAGATCATGACGATGCAGGGGAACGCTAATGACCTGGCAAGCTGCTGGTGCACCTACAGGGGGTCTTCCCTTCCTATAGATAGTCATTTTTTGTCTCCTGGCAGCAGCAGAGCGGCGAGACCATTACAGTCAGCGTTGAAATCCTTTACATGTTTGGGGGTTGACCAGTTCTCCACGAAGATGGACTGAACTGATTATAAGTTCTCATGTATATATTCTATGTTGTTCAGTATGTCTCTAGAGTGGCTAAGCAGTCAAAGTAGATGACAAACATTATCAAAGACTGATTTGGGATTAAGATCTTAGATTAAAGTCACAGGGACCATAAACATCAGCAACGATCAAACCATACACCCAGTGTGCTTGGCAGGTATTGATCATTAGCATCTAGTCCCAACACTGGAGCTCAGTGTTAGTTCTCCAGACCTTTTACTAGATACCTGCCCTTCTCTGGTACATGGTTGTATGTCTTATCATACCAAAAACAACTTATTATGGAGACATCAGTGTAAACGGGTGCAGCCATCTATTGATCCCACAGATTCTCACTCTGCTTACAGGCGGCTGAAGCTCAGAGGGCATAGCTGTGATCTTAGGGTACAAATGTGTGTGCATGTGAGCTGCATAGTTTAAAAACAAGCTGCAAAAGAGGTTTGTAACTTTTTGAGAAGCTTCCAAAGCACTTGAACAAGTGTGAACGTGAAAACCTTCCACCTCCTCTGTCCCTCCCCATCTATAAATGTGAGACAGTAAATCAGCCACTGTGTGAGGTACTGCTTCAGATGACAGTGGGAAAATCCTCTCTGCTGTGCTCTCTTTCCTCAGTGAGCACCCCTGATATTTTGAGAGTGTCATATATTTGATGACCTTAACCTAACTACATGAATACTGCTCATGGATATCAGATTGAAATGATCCATTCATTCATGCATGCACCTACACTACCTGCCCTTTACGCATCTTTTCATAGATACAGCTCATTATTATGCAAAATTACAATGCGCACGCCAAATAATGAGGAGTGCCCTGAGCAATAGGCTTCCCCACAACTTGCTGCTTTTCAGTCTCATATAGCTATAAGACAAAGGGGATGGGCGAGGCATCGCTTTGCTTTCGGTGTGCAGAATGTGAGAGATTAGTCTAGTCTACACGTGTATATTACCGCTGGACAGTGACTTTAACTGGGTTTGTAATCAATTTATATGGTATATGAGTAATATAAGGGGTGGAAATAGTAGCTAAAATAAAAAAGGATGAAAAAGTTACAGCAAATGAACACACACTCTCACACACACCTATCGTCCTCTGGAAAGATGTCGCAATATGTGGGGCCAATAGTTCTTCCCTGCATGATCAAATGCTAATAATGACCATGTCACAGTAATGATTTCAGAAGTGGACATGTGGAAGAACACCTGGCTAACATAGCCGGGTTTCTTTTTCTGGCCAGAAAGGAGAGAGGACACCATAGTCTCCCCATTCCTGAATCAGAGCCAGACCTGATGACACTGAACAGGCCCAAGTGTTACCCAACCCCCACCCCAGCCCACCCCCCCCCACACACACACACACACACACATACACACACACACACACTCACACACACACACTCACACACACACACACACACACACTCACACACACACAAACACACACACATACACACACACCCTCATGCACACACGCACAGACACATACACACACATGGCCGCGCGCACACACTCATGCACACATGCACAGACACATACACACGTACGCGCACACATACACGGATGTACACACACACACACACATGCAGGAATAGACTATGAGCTCACAGCTGCCTTTGACTCTTTCGCAGGTGCTTCTGTCCAGAGTGGTCACCTTGAGTTGTTAATCAGTTTATAAAATAAAAGTGCTGACAGCGCACAGGACATGACCATGATGGTATAAAGAGAATCAAGCAGTCTTACTCGCTAGCAGAACGGGGCAAACGCTTTAATTGTAGGGTATTCGCGTTCCTGTTTCATTCCTTTGCCCGTCATTTCACAAGCAAAGTCAATTTCTGCTCTATATTTACTGGGCCCCTAAAGAGGCAAATATCGTCAGCTACCATGTCCTTAGTAATGACGGAGTGCTTTGACAGACAGACCTCATTGAGTTGATTGTCATGTATAGGAACGGGCTATATTCATTCATCTTGAATCCGAATTCAGATTTTAAAAGATTACATGATTTTGCATTTGCTTGGTCACAGTTATTATAAGACTACAGTAAACCTTCTTATCACGTAGACACTTTCATACCAGAGCAATTAACCCCCAGCCTTTTACAGCAGGTAGCTTGTATGATGCGCCGGCTCAACTTTTCATGGCACAAACTTTTCATGGCCGTGTCTGTTAATTCTAATTCAGTGGGTGACCCACTGGTCACATGCATTACACTAATTGTAATTAATCTAATTGGCCATTAAGTCTGAGAGAAGTTATCAGAGGCATGCTAAATGTAGTTAAGATGCATGATGTCATCTTATTAAAAATGACCTGGTTTACATAAATGCAGTTCATGATTGTCTATCAGGTGACAGGAGACAACTGTCCAGAGGATAACGACTTCCTTCCTTCCTTTTGGTTTCTCTCAAAGCTCCCATATAGTGTGAAACTTTCTTTGGTGGACTGAGGTCAGTTTACGTGCTAATCTGAAATGGCTCAGAATAATATACACGTGCAGAGTGCTGACTTGAAACCAGCACCTCCACATCATGTCCTTTAGTAATTTGTGTTCACTGCATTGCTTTGCATTGATATGCCTCAGAAAGGTCAGTGTGGTAGGGTTTACTGACATCGGCCATGTTCTTTTTGTGAAGCAGATGAGTCACTGGACTGATCGGACTGTCTGCTACAAAGTGGTTTTCTTAATTTATCTTATATGCACATCATACAAACACTCTCTCTTTCTCAGCCTCTACTATCTACTAATGAGGCAGTTGATAGTAGTTTAGGCTGAAGAAACATAGTCTGCTGTAAATCCATGGTGTCTGAATATTATTAATTTTATTTGGTTATGGGTTTGGTTTTGTTTATTTGTTGTTTTTTTTTATTAACAAAAAACCCCTAAAGCATGTTTGTTTGTTTGTTTGTTTGTTTGTTTGTTTAAAACTAAACTAAACAAACAAAAACAGCCACAACCCTTCTCAACCTCCAGATTCTATAGCCTGTGGTACTAGTTTTGGGAAACATTTAAACAGAGAAAAATTACCCTCGTTTGGGATCTAAACATAAACAGCAGAAGTGTTCTTTCTGTCCCCTGTGAAAGCACCAGTTTTGGGTTAGCTCATTCCTCCAGTAGTCCACTAGATATTTGGGCCTCCTGTTTGACCAGGCTGCATTACAATAAATGTTTCCTAGGAATGCAACAACTCAGGGGGTTCTAAGTTTTTACCAGACCCGATCATTTCTCGCTTAGACTTTATTTCCTCTAAACACAAACTTGTGCATTCGCAAGGACATCTTATTTTGTAAGATGATGATAAATGATAAAATAAAGGCTTTTTAGCAATAAAATAGGGATAGTGTTGTCTTCGCCTCCTTCTGCTTCTGGCTTTGATCATGACGATGATGGTCCGTACTAGGACGTTTTATGTTAGGACTGTTAGGTTCAAAGTAGGATCCATCGCAATTTGCAGTCTGTCTGATTTAAGTTTTTACCGCAATAACACCCCTCGGTTTAGGTTTTTGTAACGTGGCATTATCTAACGACTTTGTGGGTTCGTTGCTATATGCTTAACCATTTTTAGTCAACAGGTGGAATTTTGGTGGCGGAAGAACGACTGAAACCTTGCGCGCTCGCGGGCTCTGCTTCTTCCTAATGACGCATCGCGCATCCTGGCCAAACTGAAGCATCCCTCGAGCTCGGGCCCTGTGAACTCTACCCAATAAGAGTTCGCGGCTGCGGGATGTCAACATTCCTCTCAGCCCTCTCCCCACGTCTCCCACCCTCCGGTTTACAGTTCGCGCAGTTCAACGCTCCGGTTAATCTCACGCGGGCTGGTAGCAGTGCGCGCACGGAACTGAGATAGGCTGTCCTAATGGCAGAACGGAGTGGATTTGCCGACCACTTTTATGACACTGGAATATCACTTTGCAGCCAAATAAACCTCATCTTGAAAAGCGAACGGGGAAAGGTGCGCTCTTTCTGTAAGCATACAGCTCTCCTCTGAGACCTCTTACACTTTCAAAAGGAGGTGGGAAAAGGGAGCAAGAAAGAAAGCTCCTCCAGCGCTCGTCTGGCTTGGATTATTTCTGCTGCGTTTGCCAGCTCGTGGGGAATACTTTTAAATGGCACGCGGCAATATCCGGGCAGACACGCGATATTCATCCGTCGAGCCCGCATCGCACGCGCAGAGCGCTGCGTGCGGCCAAATATGATTCATCTTAACTTCACGTCCTAATAGCAGCAGCCTTATATTGTTCAAGCGGAGTTGAGATAGCTTTGTTTTGCATTTTATCCTTCCGAACTACTCGACAAATCCAACAATGTTTGGTTTCAGTAAAATTACTGGATCTCTCCAGATTCTTAACAGATCAACTACCGGCATCAGTAGCGCGTCCTCACCGGACGATGCTCGCGCTTCCTCGCGACTGTACTGCGCGTTCGTTATCCTACTCCTCATCATCACTCCGCGCGTGGACTCGTCCTGGTGGTGAGTAGCCTGTGGTTCTCTCTCTCTCTCTCTCTCTCTCTCTCTCTCTCTCTCTCTCTCTCTCTCTCTCTCCACCCGAAGTGCTATTTAGTTTTCTATTGTTTTATTCCAGAATTGACATTTTTGAGCAAAGCGATAGTGATGCTCAGTTAGCAGTTCCTACTGTTCCTTCCGTCTAGTAGCTGTTTTTAAAAGTTGCACTGAAATTACTTATTGTAATTAATTAAACGAACAATATCAGTTTTTTCATTATTCACTACCATTAATCAACAAAGTAAATCAATACAGCAATATGACGTTAAATTTAATCCGTGTTATTCAACCATTTACATACATGAAATTGTTAAATATATCCATTTCGCGAAAGAGTTTTGTCGGGCAGGTAGGAGATTTTAACAACACTCCTCTTTTAAATTAGAACTTTTTTACTTACTTTGTATTTGTGATTTTGTAATTTCCAAAGAGTCACTAACACGACACTTTTTCCTCCATCCCTTTTAATGAAGCTGAAGGAAGATTCATCCGCCCAGGCTCTGCAGAACACATCTCCAGTGCTGAATTAGGACCGTAATTGTTTGTGTCTGGCTGGAACTGAATGATCGCAGCAGGCGATCATTCACCGCTCTAGGTGTTAATTCACTACCGGGGATTTCGCTAGGCTACGTACAATACCAGCTATGTCGGAGCTTTATATTAGAATTGTGGCGAGCAGTTTTTTGAGACATGTATGTGGAGTTTTGACAGTTAACCCAGCAACAGCCTAATAAAGAAATACATGAAGCCTAATAAATGTAATCTGTGTCAGGCCCTGTTGGCTAGATATGCACACGCTCTGTTGGAGACTACCGACACAATGGAGCAGAACAGATATTAATATATCGTACAATCTCTCTCTCTCTCTCTCTCTCTCTCTCTCTCTCTCTCTCGCTCTCCCGCTCTCTCTCTCTCTCTCTCTCGCTCTCCCGCTCTCTCTCTCTCTCTCTCTCTCTGTCTGTCACTCTATCTGTGTGCTGTGTATGTATCTCTCTCTCTCTCTCTGTCTGTCACTCTATCTGTGCTGTGTATGTATCTCTCTCTCTCTCTCTCTGTCTGTCACTCTATCTGTGTGGTGTGTATGTATATCTCTTTCTCTCTCTATCGCTCTCTCTTTCTCTCTGTCTCTATCTTTCTCTAATCCCCTCATCCATCACCTTAAACAGACAGAGGGCTCCTCTTAAGCTACCGAGAAGCCTGTTAGTGTCTCATATGAGTGAACTTATTCTCTCTCTCTCTCTCTCTCTCTCTCTCTCTCTCTCTCTCTCTCTCCCCCTCTTGCGCACAAACACACACACACACACACACACACACACACACACACACACACACACACACACACACACACACACACACACACATACATACACACACAGACACACTGATTGCCTGATTAAAAGTTTCCTTCCAAATTTCTTCTGAATGTAGGGAACCACACACCTTGGCTCTCATATATAGCTGTGTTTTACTGCTACACACACAATTAGACAAACCAAATGTAGACAATAAGCAAAATAAATATGGAGTTCCTGTCCAGCTTCTGATGTCTTGCCTGGAAAGTGCAGCTTCGATAGGTGAACAACAACAATTAGCAACAATAGGCAACAATTAACATAATGCAAGAAACGCTTCTTAAATCATCGTATTTGATAGTAATGTGTTAAATGAGCTAGCTAAAGCAAGCTTTCTGTCCAGGAGGAGCAGGATAAGGATACACTTGGTGGTGATAGTAGTGGTGGTGGGGGGAGGGGGTTACGATAGTTTAGTTTTTTGTCTCTTTTCTGCAGAAACAACAGTAAGAAAATCTATCAAAAACAAATAGCTTGGAAGCTCAAATGAACCTGTATGTAGTGAGCAAAATAAAATAGTAAAGTAGTGATATATATATATATTTATATATATATATATATTTATATATATATATATATATATATATATATATATATATATATATATATATATATATATATATATATATATATATATATATATATATATATATAATGTGCCAGGATCTAATAACATCATTTTCATTATAATTCCTACAAATTCCCTGTGACATCCAGGTTGAGCAAGCAGTCCAGCCTAAGATCTTTAGCTAGCTTTAGCTAACTTTTGCAAGATTACGCTACTTACATATCGGACTAAAGACCACCCAGAAAATACATTAATGTGGACGGAAGGAGCAGGACATTTATGGCCTCATATATTTGGAGAACCTGTGGGGCCCAGAGCTCTTCTTGTCATATATCACATGTATTCCTCCTCATAAAGGTATTATAACTTTTCTTTTAATACAGTAGTGTTACCACATGCTCTTCACAGCGCTGGCACTTCAGAGGTTTATCAGATGCTTTTGTATCTTAAAATTACAGAGCAGGTGTTCAAAAAAGGAGCGCTATCAGTACAAATTATCATCCAAATGATTATTGTTAAGTGAGTAAACCCTACTAGAGACCTGGTCATGACTACAGGAGAAAAAAAGACAGGTTTTCAGTGTTTGGAGAGAGACACAGCTAGTGTTTTATTCAGGTGAATGTGCACGCACACAGACAAAGATGAAGATGATGGTCTGCATCTTATGGGGTTTCTGGCCAGTGCTAACTGACTGTTAAGTTATTGCTGACAAATTAAGTTATCGCTGTACATATAAGTTATTTGCTGACATATTTTTTTTAAGTGGCCAGCTTAATTTTCTCAGTGTCCTTCCGGAGCAGAGAGAAAGAAAAAGTGAGAGAGAGAGAGAGAGAGAGAGAGAGAGAGAGAGAGAGAGAGAGAGAGAGAGAGAGAGAGAAACAGAAACAGTTCTGCCTTGTTGGCTCTCTACCCATCCCTACAAGGGGCAAATCACCACAGTCATGCATTCTTTACCCAGTCAAGCCTAACCATATCTGATCTCACACACACACACACACACACACACACACACACACACACACACACACACACACACACACACCTATCACCCACACACAGTGTACATGAGAGGTTACAGAATGTGTTTTTTATGGTGTGTTGTTATAGTCCTGTGGATAATGATTTACTACAGCAGTAAAAGCAATTCTCCGTTCCACCATCATGTGTGAGAGCAGCACGGTTGTGTGGGAAGCATCTGTGTGTGGGGGGGCTTTGGAGGAGCTACCACCCGTGGTATTATTATTAGCCAGCCTCAAGACAGCCATGCGGCTAACATAGGAGTGGACAGTGTGGACAGTGCGGAGAACTAAATAGGCTCCATTTCAGATCAGCTGCAGCGTTAAGATCAGCGGCCTCGACCCAGTGAAATAGAATCAAGCTCACTTGATCTTGGAATCATCCCGACAGGCTCAGTTCAGAGTGTGGCAGCAGCATCCTGGTTGTGACGCAAAGCATGCTCCGCCTTTAAGCGTAGAAAGAGGAATCTGATTGGTTACTTCCTCTTTTCGTGGAACGAAGTGACATTTCAGATGACAGTCCTCGTTTAATGTGCATAATCTGTGTGCGTGTGTGTGTTCTGTAATGCTGCCCAAGCAGCAAAGAGGTGCGTGTGAGTGTGTGAGTGTGTGCGTGTGTGCATGTGAGTGTGTGCATGTGAGTGTGTGCATGTGTGCGTGTGTGTGTGTCAGCCTTAGTTAACGGGAGCATAAGTAAAACAGTAAACATATAGCGGGCAGTGATGAACGGGACCTCCATAACAGGAATGGAAACTGTTGAGAGAGAGAGTGAGAGAGAGAGAGAGAGAGAGAGAGAGAGAGAGAAAGAAAGAAAGAACGAGTGGTTGAGAGAGAGAGAGAGAGAGAGAGAGAGAGAGAGAGAGAGAGAGAAAGAAAGAAAGAACGAGTGGTTGAGAGAGAGAGAGAGAGAGAGAGAGAGAGAGAGAAAGAACGAGTGGTTGAGAGAGAGAGAGAGAGACAAACAGGTGAGAGTCCAGCTATCCTGCTATCTCAGATATACGTTTGATTATGAGAGGTTGAGTGCAGTTAGCAGAGCTCCTGGGAGTTCAGCATTTCTCTGTGCTCCTGTATAGTCCTCATTGTCCATGTCTGCCTGGGATTTATAGCAGCTGGGCGGAGTACCAGCACCACTGCTCACACTCCTAATGCAGAGGGTTTCCACCACCACAGTCCTCCTGAGTGCTTTGATCAGAGCGTAGCGAAGGTGGTGCACAAATGTGTGCTGGTGTTCCCTCTATTGATTAGCATTCATCAACCTCTTGTGTACATCCAAATACGTCTTACAGTAATGCTACAGCCCAAACCTTGAGAGAGAATTGAGGATCAGTGATGGGAAACTATCATTCGGAACATTTAGTTCAGAGTTATAGTGCTATATTTAATGCATAGTAGTGCAATTTTTAACCATTTAAACAAGTTTGAGTTTAAATATTTATTAAGATTAGATTTTCTTTACGAGTTTATGAATCGTGATTACAAAACTGTGTGTACATATTTGGATGTGTGTGTGTGTGTGTGTGTGTGTGTGTGTGATAGGTACATCGGAGCTTTGGGGGCACGAGTAATATGTGATAACGTCCCTGGCCTGGTGAACAAGCAGAGGCAACTGTGTCAGAAGTATCCAGACGTGATGCAGTCTATCAGCGAAGGTGGGAAGGAGTGGATTCGCGAGTGCCAGCACCAGTTCAGGCACCATCGCTGGAACTGCAGCACACTGGACCGAGACCACACCGTCTTTGGCCGGGTCATGCAGCGCAGTGAGTAGTTCATTGGGCCTGGGCACTATTGTGGGCGGAGCCTGGGAAGTGAGCAAGGGTTCTGTGGGATTGGGCTTGGGTTTGGTGTGGGGGTGTGGGTGTGGCCATGGGTATGGGCACAGTGTGTGGGCATGGGCGTGGGGTATGGGCATGGACGTTGGGTATGGGCTGGGCCATGGGCATGGTTGTGGGGTGTGGGAGTGGGCAAATATGTGGGTGTGGGCCTGTCTGTGGGTCATGAGAGACAAACATTCCAACGGGAAAACAGTGGGGAAGATGCTGAGTGAAGAGTGCACTGTAGAGACAGCAGTACAGACACCTAGAGAGTTCCATCCCACGTCTGAACCAAACCCCCCATTTCATGTAACATACAGTTAGATACAAAAAATTGGGGGGAAGGGGGTTTGGCCAGTAATATAGTAAAAATAGTAAAATAGTATTTTTAAAAAAGGCAGTAAAATTGTGAATGAATGTTGCAGTGCATGTGTTTTACTCTAATCTGGAACTGTGGGTAAATATTAGGAGAAATAAAATTCTGTGTGTTTTGATTAATGCACTCATTTATCTGACACAATTTGTCTGACACTACATGTTCACAGTGCTCTTTGAAATGGTTAAGATGGTGCTGGGATATGTAGTTTGAAACAATCAATGCAGCCTTGTGTTGGAATTCAAGGAATACTGTTGTTCAAGGACAGTTGTGTTCTTTCACTTTCCAGTTTGTGTTCTTTCACTTGCCTCTCTCTCTCTCTCTCTCTTTCTCTCTCTCTCTCTCTCTCTCTCTCTCTCTCTCTCTCTCTCTCTCTCTCTCTCACACACACACACACACACACACAGTTCTTAAAGATGTCAGCAATTCACTTAATGCCAGTTATTTCTTAGATATGTATAAGGCTCTATAACATCTACATAAAGTGGCGTGAATGAGTAACATTTCCAGTAATCCTCAGTAATTCCTCTAGTCATATGACAATGGCCATGCTGTCTTACAATCCACTGTCCTCCCATAGCACTGTGGGGAAATGAATGGTTTATATTTTCTCATTTTCAGTTTAGCCAGATGAATCAGTGTGAGTGACTGGAAGCCAAACACAGGCTGTTGGTGGCAGGGTTGCGGGGGTTGGGAAGAGCAGTCTACCTCAGCTGACTTCCACAGAGCAGCAGGGAGTGAGCTATCCAACTGCATGCCTTTAAACAGTTTATCTGAGTGGAGAGGAGCCCATCCCAGAGAGATTATCCCTCTACTAATATTTAAAAGTAACACTTACGCTGCAGGGTGATGCATCCTTTACGCCCTATCAGCGGCCGACGGGCGGGCTAAGCGAGTGTGTGTGATATTGTTTGGGATTGTGAGCCTCTCCCTTAAACAAGATGGAGTGTCTGATTATATTTGTGAGTGAGTGAGTCTGTGTGTGTGTGTGTGTGTTTGCTGTCATCTCCTCTGATGCCCTTTGTGTTGTTTTCTGTTTTATTTTGCTCTGGTTTTTTTGGGGGGGGTGGGGGGTTTTCTCATTCAGGCAGTCGGGAGGCCGCATTCGTGTACGCGATCTCCTCAGCGGGTGTGGTGTACGCTATTACCCGTGCCTGCAGCCAGGGGGAGCTGAAGACGTGTAACTGTGACCCGTTGAAGCGCGGCAGGGCCAAGGACGAGCGAGGCGAGTTTGACTGGGGCGGCTGCAGTGACAACATTAACTACGGAATAAAGTTCGCTAAAGCCTTCATAGACGCCAAAGAGCGGACGGTGAAGGATGCACGAGCACTCGTGAACCTTCACAACAACCGCTGCGGACGAACGGTGAGCCTAGGACAGTTAATAGGCTTTCGGATGTTTTAAGCACTTTCTAAACAGTTTATAAAGCAGTAACTTATTAACAGATGTTCTGATAAATATGACCTTTGTGAAGCAAACACCAGATTTCAGACATTCTTAGGACATGTCTAATACAGTGGTAGGTACTGGGTTTCACATGGGTTACTCCATGTTCCCTTGGTCATTTTTCAAATGACTATGATTGTTCAGCCAAATAATGACTTCATAAGTAATAAATATGCATAGGTTATGTTTGTTATATATTTGGATGTCGTGAAACCTCATTAAGGCAGTTAGTAACCTCCGTGAACAGTAACATGTCTTCGCATCGTCCCTGCGTGTTTGCACCAGTCAGTGAAGCGCTTTATGAAGCTGGAGTGTAAATGTCATGGCGTGAGTGGCTCCTGCGCGCTGAGGACCTGCTGGCTGGCGATGTCGGACTTCCGGAAGACTGGCGATTACCTCCGCAAAAAATACAACGGCGCCATAGAGGTCACGGTCAACCAGGATGGGACAGGATTCACTGTGGCCAATAAGGACTTTAGGAATGCCACCAAGAATGACCTGGTGTACTTCGAGAACTCGCCCGACTACTGTTTATTGGACAAGGCTGCAGGTAGGAGACACCGGCTGAGGATATCCGATGGAACTGAGCCTGCTAAAAAATACAGGGCAGCTGCAGCGAGGCGTGTGTAGCGTCAGGGGCCTGCAGACTTCAGGAGCCTCAGCTGCCGAGGGCCACCTCATCCCCAAATCAGGCTCCATTAATCTAAAGTGGGTGAATTTGCGTTAAAGAGGCAGCTGAGTATGAGGCCGACCAGATTCTCGGGCAGCAGTAAGACAATTCTCCCACCTGCCCCGCCCGAGCCCCTGCCCGGCAACCCCTGGGGCAACAGAACCAGCAAGGGCTTTGAAGGGGTCAAGGGAGGTGGAGCACGATGTTTCTGCCCCGTTAATCCCTGACACCCTCACACCGTGACCCCCTCCGCCTGCAGGGCCTGCTCAGAGACACATGCTCTGCAGCACACACGCGGCCATTTTCCTGCTGTACTTCACACCCATCGCCGCCTGTCGCACATGCACACACTGTCACATACACGACTGTGTTGCCACAATGACCTCATTGCTGGTAGGAGCAGTACTCTGATACTGCACAGCAACCAACCCTCTGTGCAGGCGAGAGCCACTACAGGGTCGAGTAGGCCACGGGATAATCCAGAGACCAAGAAATCGCTCCCTGACACTACTGGCCTGAGTGGCAGAAATGGTGTTCGAGCTTATTGAAAAGTTGAAAAGTTGTGTACTGTTGGTCGCTAAAGATAAAATACTGTTTGAAATTTGAAACAGAAAAAAATATTCCACAGTGCTTGTCAGGTTTTGAAGGGACACTAATGAAAGAAAGTGTCGTTGTCTCTGGTGACAAACAATCCCTCCGGTATGCCTATAGGTGCCGCACTGTTTGACGTAACGCATGAGTGTATCACCTGCATGGGGGACGCAGGTGTGGGATGTAACGTGTGTTGGGCTGGGGGTGGTGTTAGCCCCTGACGGAGCCCCCCCGTGACTCGTGCCAGGAGTGTCTGTGTGTTTCGTCTGTGGCCGTGTTTGGTTTGGGTTTGTATCTTACTCAGGCAGACAACTTACTCATCTCAGTCACTTGAGCAGAGCAGCCCACCCCCACTTCCCACCCTCCACTGGCCTGCTGGTATTTGCACCCCAGGGACATGGCGGGCTCGTTTTTCAAAAGCCATTCTCCCGCCCTGCCAACATGGCTCTTGAGCTGATGTGAGCGCAGCCGCGGGGCAAGGGGAGACTCCGGTGTCACAATGCCTCGCTGTCCAGAGCCTGTTTAACCCGCAAACACAAGCATGCACAAAGCAAAGTCTTCTATCCCTGAGCAAGTTTAAAGGAACTGAAAGACACAGCAGCTATAAATGTATAGATCTTCAGATGTCTTAGAATGTGTAGGTATTATGACTTTATTTAGCTGTAACGAATTTGTAAGATGGGCAAAATAACTTATGCTTATGTACATAGGCTATGACGTCTTACTTAAATATCTTCAAATATCGGTGCATTTGACCTATTTCTGAAATATTAGCTCAACCATTTACCCCCTTTTGTCTTCAAGGTTCGTTAGGCACAGCTGGTCGTGTCTGTAACAAGACTTCTCGAGGGACAGACGGATGTGAAGTGATGTGTTGTGGGAGGGGCTATGATACGACACATGTTAAACGCATCACTAAGTGTGAGTGTAAATTTAAATGGTGCTGTGCGGTGGAGTGTAAAGATTGTGAAGAGGCAATCGATATACATACCTGCAAAGCTCCAAAACGAGCCGAATGGCTGGACCAGACCTGAAACCATCCCACGTCTTGCCTCACCACACCTCTTCCTGAAGATCTCCTGCGAACAATGGCATTCTGGGATATGAAGTCCATCCCTCATGGTTCCTCTCGCCCTATTCCTTGATGCATGGCTTTATTTTAACCGTCTCTGTGAAAGCACTACAAGTAAAAACTGCATTTCCCATGAGCGCCTTGCACACCTTGCCCAACCAGGCACATTACTCTGCCTCTCTCTTGCTTTTTATTTTTCTGTAATGACCTGACCAGAGGACACTAAAAGTGTAAGAAAGAACTGCGTTGCAACTGTGAACATTTGTTGTTGATGGTTTTTGTGGGATTTCTGTTTTCGTTGTTGTTTTGTTATTTGAGTGATGTTTTGTGCTGCTTTCAAATACTTTAAGGACATTTTAAAATGACTCTGAGCGTCTCTATAATATCATGGCTATTAGCAGAATACTCAAACGTACTTTTTAAAGAAACCACACCTGTGTGCTAAGTTTCAGTTGCATGCCTGCAAAGTTGTCTTGCGTGAACATCTAAGAATGGAGCCAATGGCATGAAGACATACAAAGGCCCACAACTTTGCACACTTTCCACTCACTCTGTGGTCGGAATTGCAACCGAAATTCAAAAAGTTTTGGTTTTTTTTTACTTTCTGAAAGACGAAAAGAGAGAAAAAAAGCAGTAATAAAATCCATCTGATGAGCCTGAGAACATGAGCTAACCAGTGAGCAAAAACGAAACATTATTTTATCACCCTCAATAAAGGGAAACACATCACGGCATGAGTATAATGACACCAGAACCATGTCAACAACAGCAACATAAAATGAACGTACTTGTGTTTTGTGTGACTCATGACATTGCTGTTACTGAAATAATGGTGTCAGATAGATGCTGATGCTCTGTTTTGGCTCTTCTTTTAAACTTGTGTAAACTGCATTGGTATTTTTGAACCAAGGTTGACATAAAAAATGAGTATTACAATACCCTTGTCAAATCTTGTCTCCTGAGCTGAATTTAACAAAACAAATACAACCTTTGACTGTTAATGAGCAGTAAAGGTTAGACTAGTGACCGGCTACCTTCAGAAATGAGTTATTTCAATGCTTGAGAAAGGAGGAAAGAGCATGTGGGCTGGTGGAGGGTCCAGGCAAATAGTCTGGAATACAGACACCTTCCCTCCAGGATGAGGACACTGCTGATTGGCTGATAGCCAACTGATTATCTTGACGATTGGGCAGCTGGGCAGGTTGGCAGCAGGTAAATGCTCGTGTGACCTCACAGGTTTAACAGAGCCCATCTTATCAAAGTGCATAGTTTCGAGCAATCCTCCTGTTTTTGGAAGAAGGGCCCTTATTAGGCAAGTGTTTATGCACAACAGCCTAAACTGAATATAAAGTAAATGCGTGGGGTATAATTATCTAGGATCTGGGAGTGCTGATCTCAGTCCTGACACCCCAAACTATTGACTGACTACTTAATTAGAGCATAAAAGACAAGAAACTAATCCGAGATCATCACTTGCGAACCTACTTTTGAGGAGGTTAATACATTCAATCATAGGCACATAAAGATGACAGCTTACTTTTTCAGATCTCAGCAAGTGAAGTGTGCATTTTCCAGACAACTGTGCTAGGACATAGTCATATTTCCTCACCACTCGGTACTATTGCAGAGGCACTTTTAGGGGCGTATGGGAAATGTAGTCTCCTGGGTATGTGGGTGTCCCCTGTGTGTATTGCTCAAGCAAGGGAGCAGTTGTTGCATTGCTGTCCAATGGTTTTCCCTACCTGCTGAGCAATGTGCTATAACACTTCTTGTAATGCGCCGGGATGGTGTATGTCTTCCACGGCAATGAGATCAGTGCTCTTCTGCCTGGAAGCACTCCTGCACTGGAGCCCTCCCGGCACAGAATGTGGGCTACATTATCCAAGAATGTGTTTCTCCAAGGTACAGCAGCTTCAGGGAATGTTTCCCACTGTGCCGCACAGGAGAGTTTACTCAGATCTGCATGATGTACTAACTCTTTGGGGATAATCGTTTTTGAGGCATTGTGTTTTTTCTGTGCACACCTTAATCTTAACCTCAGTAAGCAAAAATAAATGTTTGAAACACATCCACACCATTTAGCTGACACGTTTAGCCAAAGCAACTTACAATTCTGGTTGAATACAACATGAGCAATTGAGGTTAAGGGTCTTGCTCAGGGGCCCAACGGTGGGGCTTGAACAGGCAACCTAAACTAGTCAGGCAACCTACTGATTACTAGTACCTTAACCAATGAGCTACCACTGCCTAGCTAGCCACCCACCCTCACACAGACACATCCACTCACCTTCACACAAACATATCCACACATCCACTACACAAACACATCCACACACAAACAGACCATACAGACCAAACAGACCAGACACAAAATCCATACACCTACTCACATACACAAACGCATCTTCATTTGCAATAAGGAGACATCAAGCAAAGTGCTAACATTAGCACCGCTGAACATCAGCTATTATCAGTCCGACCTCAAACCCTTCTGCATTCTGGTGTGTCTGCAGTCTGTTCTGCATCTTATCCATTACTGTCTGACCTAACTTGGTACAGTACTTTTGGCCTCATATGGGAACAGATGGAAGCAATATGTTAGCAGAGCCTTTAAAGATTTGTAACTGCAGAAGCTGGAAATCAGGCTAATCCGGATGCTACAGGCCATTCTAGCAGCTAATCATCATTGTTACATAATGAGGGGAAATTAGAAACGCTCTTAAGGGCTTTTAATGTGACCCCAGAGACACGGCTTTTCTCAAGAGCTGTGTGGCTACACAAAGAGGAGCAGGCAGACAGGGAGAATAGACAGAAGGAAAGAGAGAGAGAGACAGACAGACAGACAGAAAGGAAAGAAACTTCATATTGGTAGGCAGCAAACAGGCAGCCTGGCGTTTTGACTCGCACTCACTGGCGAGTTCAACGTTTGCTCTCTAGGGTGATCGGGTGCACAGCTCAGGCTGGAAGAGAAGCTGTCGAAAATGAATTATGAAAGATAGACTCAGGGAAGCTGCGTCAGGGATGACGTGAATCGTTCATGGTTTTGCAGCTTCGGCCAGTTCAGGGGAACTGCGGTTGGCCAGCAGAACTAAACTTATAGCTGTGAACAACTTGGTCTGCGTAATGTTTGCAGCAGGTCTGTTTTTGTGTCTTTTTTTTTTCTCGTTTTTTTGTTGTTTTTATCCTTCCTGGCTGTCCATTTACTCATTATTCATTATTATTATGCTGTGTGAATTTAAAGACTCAGGACTGTGTGCTGTGTGAATGCGGGAACTCAGGACTGTGTGCTGTGTGAATGTAGAGACTCAGGACTGTGTACTGTGTGAATTTAAAGACTCAGGACTGTGTGCTGTGCGGATGCGGGAACTCAGGACTGTGTGCTGTGTGAATGTAGAGACTCAGGACTGTGTACTGTGTGAATGTAGAGACTCAGGACTGTGTGCTGTGTGAATGTAGAGACTCAGGACTGTGTACTGTGTGAATGTAGAGACTCAGGACTGTGTACTGTGTGAATGTAGAGACTCAGGACTGTGTGCTGTGTGAATGTAGAGACTCAGGACTGTGTGCTGTGTGAATGTAGAGACTCAGGACTGTGTACTGTGTGAATGTAGAGACTCAGGACTGTGTGCTGTGTGGACGCGGGGACTGAGGACTGTGTGCTGTGTGAATGTAGAGACTCAGGACTGTGTGCTGTGTGAATGTAGAGACTCAGGACTGTGCTGTGTGAATGTAGAGACTCAGGACTGTGTACTGTGTGAATGTAGAGACTCAGGACTGTACTGTGTGAATGTAGAGACTCAGGACTGTACTGTGTGAATGTAGAGACTCAGGACTGTGTACTGTGTGAATGTAGAGACTCAGGACTGTGCTGTGTGAATGTAGAGACTCAGGACTGTGCTGTGTGAATGTAGAGACTCAGGACTGTGCTGTGTGAATGTAGAGACTCAGGACTGTGTGCTGTGTGGACGCGGGGACTGAGGACTGTGTGCTGTGCGGATGCGGGAACTCAGGACTGTGTGCTGTGCGGATGCGGGAACTCAGGACTGTGTGCTGTGTGAATGTAGAGACTCAGGACTGTGTGCTGTGCGGATGCGGGAACTCAGGACTGTGTGCTGTGTGAATGTAGAGACTCAGGACTGTGCTGTGTGAATGTAGAGACTCAGGACTGTGTGCTGTGTGAATGTAGAGACTCAGGACTGTACTGTGTGAATGTAGAGACTCAGGACTGTACTGTGTGAATGTAGAGACTCAGGACTGTACTGTGTGAATGTAGAGACTCAGGACTGTACTGTGTGAATGTAGAGACTCAGGACTGTACTGTGTGAATGTAGAGACTCAGGACTGTACTGTGTGAATGTAGAGACTCAGGACTGTGTACTGTGTGAATGTAGAGACTCAGGACTGTGTACTGTGTGAATGTAGAGACTCAGGACTGTACTGTGTGAATGTAGAGACTCAGGACTGTGCTGTGTGAATGTAGAGACTCAGGACTGTACTGTGTGAATGTAGAGACTCAGGACTGTACTGTGTGAATGTAGAGACTCAGGACTGTGCTGTGTGAATGTAGAGACTCAGGACTGTGTACTGTGTGAATGTAGAGACTCAGGACTGTGCTGTGTGAATGTAGAGACTCAGGACTGTACTGTGTGAATGTAGAGACTCAGGACTGTACTGTGTGAATGTAGAGACTCAGGACTGTGTGCTGTGTGGACGCGGGGACTGAGGACTGTGGTGTGTGTGAGTGCAGGGATTGGAGTGTGTAGGCTGCAAGTGATGGGGCATAATGAGAGAGCCTTGGGCAGATTAGGGGAGATACACGCTCAGCTCCTCGGGAGGAGGAGAGAAGAGAAGAGAGGTGGGGATAAGACGACTCGATGCAGGAGAGGAGTGGAGGAGACAGGAACAAGAAATAAAAGTTCTGCTGTTTGAAAAAAAGGTGAGAGTGAGAAAGAGAAAGTGGGACTGAGAACAGAGA
>NC_137521.1:7737500-7815000 GCF_041902795.1 Electrophorus electricus | reverse complement strand
AACGTGAGTCCACCCCATCCTCTCCTCATCTAGCTGGAGTTAGTTAAGACAACTTGGTCTTAAGACGTTTGCTTCAGTTTTATAAAGTCGTGGTACAAGAGGTGTACTGATAAGCCAGCGTTTTTCTAACGCTGGTTCTATCAAATGTCTTTTATACTTTTATTTCTATAAAGCACACTTCATTTTCTTACCTTAGGGGATTTGTCATATGCAAGAATGTAGCTAATCATGCAAAATTTAAAAGGAAGCTGATTAACATGCACTCACTTTCGCTTGGTCCAGCAGGGAAATAATACTGTTGCATTCTGAACTAGTGGTAGTTTACTCAGAAAGAGTCTAACATAGACTAACACAGTTACGAAACTTATTGATAACATTAATTTACATGGGACAGCCTGTAGTGTACTAAGCAGTAAAATGTAAATAGTGAACGTACACTCTCCTAAGTCATATTTTTATATGGGGCTGATAAAAAAAGTTACAAGGACCTTAACCTCAGCTACCAGTTGCAATAGGTTATAAAACTGAAGTGGCTATTTATGTTATAAAAGTACAAATTAAATAGAATAATAAAAGATGTAAATGATTAGTACGTCTGGGTGATGTCATTGAATATGTATTATGCAAACCAACACCAATGTCCTCCCTCATCTTTCCCACATGATTCAGGTTTGCCGCCTACTGTTTGTCATGTGGATTTACCATATTGTGAATGACTCAGCCATACACCAGTGATGTTGATCTAAACTTATCATAGCTTGTTCCTAATCTGCTTAACATCTTACAGATTAAGGTTTCAGGTGAAACACGCTTGTAAAAATTGGCTCCACACTACGTTCATCAATCTATGAACATTGGCTTCTGCATGTTCTACTTATGACTGCATGCACACAATGTCACTCCCCTGGTTTATATACATCAGATATATCTTCTGTTAAAAATAGAGAATGCTCATCCCTGTTACTGTTGTGCAACTCAGTGGCTGGCAAAAGACTTACACTGTGGGGCTAATATTAGTTATTATTAAGTAAAGGATGCTAAGGTAGGAAACAGCTATGGCACTGTCTATTTCATGACAAACACATTTTAACAACCAATAATCTTGAAATTAATACTAATTTAATTTAATAACCAAAAATCTTGTAATTAATTTTCATTGCGTTATCTTCGTAACAAAATTGAGATGCAATTTTAATATTATAAAATTAATAATAATCAATTTTAATAACTGCCTTTGTTAAACTTCTGTGTATGTATAATGTTTAATTATAAAGTGTTACTGCATGCATATATCAGAATATAATGTTTTAATAATTTGAATTAAATATTATCATTATGGATTTTCTTGCATAAACTTTATTTCTTGTAAAATCATACTTAACACCACTGCATTTTGTTTATTGAATGAGACTGAGCTGACAGTGTTGACTGTCAACGTTTCATATGGTTTTTTCATATGCTTTTTTCATATGTTTTTTTTTTCATATCATGTCTTTTCTGAAGGGTAGGTGAAGCTGGGCAGCTGTATCATTTATTTATTTTTTGATCATTTTTGTTCCATTTTGAACTTACACATTTTTTTGAACATCTGAGTTTGAACAGCAATTCCGGTTGGTCCTGGGAGGAGAGACGAGCTAAAATTAGCCCCGCAGAGAGCCATTTTGAAATTTATGGCAGAGCCTATACTTCAGCAGTGGTATCAACAGATAACTGCACAATTTAAATGTATGATGGTACCACCAGATCCCATCATACCCTGCAGTATAACCAGATAACCGAACACTTTCAGAAGTGTTTTTAGTGGTATGGGCTTTGAATTTCAGGGTATGTTACATGATGAAAGTAGATTTCCATAACATGTGGTTTCGTGCAACCGACTGACTACTTTGTCATCACAACTGCCTACTAGGTGTAAGGAAGGGGGGAAAGTCCAGATCTGGATTTAGACTTAAGATCCAGAGTTTAGTACGAGCAGTCACTCAAGCAGTGAAAGTGAGTTATTGTTACAGTGAGTAAAGTTCTGATGTTAAATACTCCAATTCCAAATGATAAATTATACAACACTTATATCAGACCAAGTCATTTGATTGGCCTAGAGATAGTCCATGAGACATTGACCTATACCTGTATCACTCTGCCTTACAGGTGTGGTCTATTCATTACATTAGTGATCATTAGGTATCTTATATTGTAACAAACTTTGCTGTTAATTCATCAAAATCACAAATGCCACCTAAGTGACTGTCAGCTACATGGTTGCACAATAAAGGGAACATATAGATACATGATGTACATAGTGCATAGCTACATGATGCATAGTAGATGGTCTGTGGTAACATAGACCTACACAACGTAGCAAGCTGGGAGGGGAGAAAATGTTTGTGTTGCTTCAGTCCATTTATGGAACACTTAAAAAAAGTTCTTAAAAAACATACGCTGTTGTCGCTTATTACTGTTAACTGATAAATGGTGTTTCGTAGAACTGTCGTATAGAAGCAATATCACACCCAAGGCTGTGCTGTTATACTGAATATCAGCAGGCTGTGATTTGATCATAGACACAGAGGTCGGTCTGTAGCCTTGTGCCGAAGACATTTACTATAACAAACAATCCCTCTCATGTGACGTTGCTTAACTATCAAAGTGAAAATTGGGAATTCATCAGTACGTTCAGTAATAAATCAAAATCTTGATTGAAATGTGACTTGAAGCATCAGTTACGCAGACTGAAGCAGCCCCTGGTAATTTGTGTCGTCATCTCTGGAGGTGCGAGTGGTGTTACAGGACCAGTGGTGGAGACCCTGTGTCAGGAGGAAGAGTACCAGCCATCGCCCTTTGAATGTTGGAAGCTTTCCACTACCCCCTAATGGTCTGGAGGAGTCTTCTTCTCCCACTCCTCCTGGACCTGAGGGTGGGGTGAGAGGCAGAAGGAGACTGGCTCAAGAGATCCTCCACAAACTGAAGAGTAATAGGTAAACACACACACACACACACACACACACACATACACACACACACACACACACACACACACATACACACACACACACACACACATACACACACACATACACACATATACACACACACACACACATACACACACACACACACACACACATACACCTAGACTGTCACCTAAATGTAGATTTTAGCTGTGAGCTAATAAAAAAAGTATTTTTATATATATATATATAAATAGCTTAATAACTAAGCTGTCATTCAAATGTCCTGTTGGTAATTCCTATGAGTGCTCTGAAAGCCACACACTGAATCGAGACACGTGTGTGTGTGTGTGTGTGTGTGTGTGTGTATGTGTGTGTATGTGTGTGTATGTGTGTGTGTGTATGTGTGTGTATGTGTGTGTGTGTGTGTGTGTATGTGTGTGTGTGTGTGTGTATGTGTGTATATGTGTGTGTGTGTGTGTGTGTATGTGTGTGTGTGTGTATATGTGTGTGTGTGTATATGTGTGTGTGTGTGTGTGCGTGTATGTGTGTGTGTGTGTGTGTGTGTGTGTGTGTGTGTGTGTGTGTATGTGTGTGTATGTGTGTGTGTGTGTGTGTGTATGTGTGTGTGTGTGTGTGTGTGTATGTGTGTATATGTGTGTGTGTGTGTGTGTGTATGTGTGTGTGTGTGTGTATATGTGTGTGTGTGTATATGTGTGTGTGTGTGTGTGCGTGTATGTGTGTGTGTGTGTGTGTGTGTGTGTGTGTGTGTGTGTGTGTGTGTGTGTGTGTGTTTACGGAAAAAGGGAAGTGGAGTAGAGAGGGGTACAAAGTCAAGTAAACGGGTCCACATGTTACTGACAGATAAATTAAAAGCACTTGTTGAAACTGATAGTCTAGCAAATGAATAAATGGTCAAGATAGGCATGAAGAAGGCAGGTGGGGGGGGGAGATCTCCCCCCAAGGCTTGTGTACTGCGTCACATCTGTCTGACAGAGAGAGATTTAGTCTACAAGATTTTTTTTACTCTAACAGGAGATGATTTCATTCTTACACTAGGTTTTTTGATTCACTTTTAGAGGGCTTAATTTACATTTGTCACAAAACACTCGCCTCCTGCGAGTCACGTGGTTTGGCCCACCATATGCAGTGGGAGGATCTCTGTTTATTTGTGCCCACGCCTGCACACCTGCATCGGGTTAGTGTCTTGTGTGTGTGTATATAAACCCGTGTCGTGGAGCGCAGTGCTGTCGGTCTTTGATATGTTTGCCTTTGTACATGTTTGTCTTTGTAAAGGGTTGCCTTTGTTCACACTAGTTATATGTATGTAGATGTTCACCGTTTATGTCATGTGTGAGTACCATCGTTGTTTTTGTTATATGTTAATAAATGTCTGTCCACGTCAAAGGAGTCTGTGCGTCCTGCCCCTCACCCTACGGCACTTGGGCCGTTACAACATTTTACAAAGTGCTAAATGTGACCCTTGTCATTCTTAACCAGTCAAAAATATTTCTACCAAATTTGCTTTTTTTTAAAGAATTTTAAAGAATGTGAGGTGGAAATTAAGTAGTAATAGTATAGTAGTAATTCTCTTACTGTTCTACCACACAATGTCTCCCATTACAGTGCCCTAATTCTATTATTAATCTACCACACAGTGTCTTCCGTTACAGTGCTCTAATTCTATTATTAATCTACCACACAGTGTCTCCCGTTGCAGTGCCCTAATTCTGTTATTAATCTACCACACAGTGTCTTCCATTACAGTGCTCTAATTCTATTATTAATCTACCACATAGTGTCTTCCATTAGAGTGCTCTAATTCTATTATTAATCTACCACACAGTGTCTCCCGTTGCAGTGCCCTAATTCTATTATTAATCTACCACACAGTGTCTTCCATTGCAGTGCTCTAATTCTATTATTAATCTACCACACAGTGTCTCCCATTGCAGTGCCCTAATTCTATTATTATTCTATTATTATTTTCATGTTACATTTTTTCTCACTCTGCCAGGTCAGAGTTTGTGGCTGATAAGAATGGAGTCCAGGTCAGCTCTGAGTTGGAGATGTTGGATGGAAAGGTCTGTTTCTTTGTGGACCAGGCAGAGGTTTGTAGGGGGAGTCTGTTGGTGGAGAATAAGGGAACTAGCAGTGTGGAGTTCACCTACTATTCACCTCTTCACTGGATAAACTGCTTCAAGTTTGAGGACTCTCAGAAAGTCACTCGCAACAATCCCCTGCGACTTGACCCTGGTAAGAGTCGGCCTCTGTGGCCTCAACTGCAGCCTGTCTCTCTACAGCCTGGAGTTGGCACACACTTCCTGTTTCATCCCCTAGGTGACAAGTATGAGGTCAGCATGATGTTCCGTTCGGCGCATGTGGGCGTGTACCAGGTCACGGTGGCATTCGAGTTCAAAACCACCGTGAGGCCTTGCTGCCAGCCCTTCCACATTGTACGCATCATTGAAGCAGAGTCCAGGACGCAGCTGGCCCAGGAGCTGGGACCAGTCAAGCCCTTTAAACCCAACAGGCTGAGCAGTTGCCAGACGGAGAACTTCAGCGTGGATGAGGGGGAAGCCCCGGAGAGGTAGGAGTGAAGAGAGCTCCCACATGAGGCAAATCACTGCGTAGTGGAAAACATGGTGGAAGAAACTTTTAAACTGTGGAATAGACTGCATCATGAGAAAAATGTCTTATGTTTTGATAAACCAAAGAAGTGCTTATGTTTTACTGAGGAGCAAATTAATGTTGAAGTTTTGAAACAAAAGATAATGGCCTGGACATTCCTCGTCTGGGTGTTGTCCAGGAAAGATTCTTCACAGGATGTCAGTGTCTGCGTCTCTGTGATCTCTCCTGTAGCCTGGCTAAACAATCTCTTGAATATGAAGTACCTCTGGGGCATTACTGCTGTCCACCTTACATCAAAGATCTGAGCCAGTTCCTGAGAAACCACCGCAAGACATCACATGACCATATCCATGAAAAGAAGTAAGTAATTACAGTGTCCAAATGTTTAGAAATGAGTGAGAGTGAAAGCCATTTAGCTCTCTTTACTGAGTTACTGTATCAGAGCTGGCTGTCACTGCGATAGTTCTCTATTCATTCCTGGTTAGGTCTCTTTTGGAAGCGCCACTGGCTTTCAGTAACTATGCCGAGCGATTTCACTTACTCCTTCACCTGGAGGAGTCTCAGATGTTGGTGGACATCAAGGCGTATGACAAAGAAGATGTCACTATGAAGCAGGACAAGCTCAACAAGAAGCTGCTAGTGCTCCAGGTCAGTGCAAGAGCAGGGTCAGAACTCTAGAGTGTCTCCATTTAATGAATCAATACTCCACCTGTGCTCCACCTATGCTCCACCCATGCTTTAATGGCCGTGAGGCCACGAGTTCAAACCCTCCACATTTACACTGGCTCCATGTCCTCGTCTCCAGGTTCCAGGTGTTTCTGAGAACCGCCCGTCAGTGTTGAGAGGTGATCACCTTCTGGTTACCAAGTCTAAGGACGTACACTTGCAGAACATCACTAAATACAAAGGCTATGTGCACCGTGTAGAGCTGGACCAACTCAAGCTTGGGTTCTCGTCGAAGTAAGGACGCCTGCAGAACCTCGTCTGCCCGTGTTGCTTTGTTTTAGACTAAGCTATGAGCAAGCGACGGTGTGCTAAAACAGCTACACTGATATGCACGCTCCTTCACTTATTTGTGAGTTCATTGCCTGCACCTGTAGGTACACCTGACCAGTTTATTGGGTGCAGTTACAGACTGTAGCTCAGCTGTTTCCATGCACAGTGCCTCAGCCTGCCTCCTGCTCGTTCATCACTGGCCTATTTTTAACCACAGGACTGAAAATGATTCAGGTGACTGATCATTCTCAACACATCCATAACTAAGACATGGTTGTGACATGGTTGGTGTTGTTGAGCTGGTACAGGTTCATCAGGTATAATGGTGTAGCTGGTTTTTTTTTTTTTTACAAGTGCTAATTGGCTTGTGAGTAATTGCATACCTACAATGTGTACTTTCAACACGTTTCCAAAGAGAAGATGCTGGTTGGCAGGTAGAACCAATTTCAGTGTCTTTTGTGCTAGATTAGAAATCTCTATTGATATTGTCTCTTTGTCTGGATGTCTAGGTTCCTAGCCAGTTTCATAGACAAAATGAAGTTTCGGGTGGAGTTCACCGTGAACCGCGTCCCACTGAGACTACAGCACCGTGCTGTGCAGCTGGCTGTCCAGCACCAGCTTGAAGATGTTCTATTCCCTGTGGGGTCAAAGGCCACGATCCCAGGGTCACAGCGTTTACTGAGGTTAGTGTGGTGTCTGTAGGCCATATATTGCTTTGGGATACCATATTTCTCAAAAATTCAATTTCCATCGGCTGCGACTATAAATGCGGTTTTAAATGTTCAAAAGAACTTGTATACACACAATGGTAGTATTAATACTTCGTGTTTGCGTGTGTGTTTGTGATATTAGCTTGTTTGATAGAAAGTTGGAGGAGAACACTGAGCAGTACACAGCAGTGTGCAACATCGTGGCTGGAGTGTCCAAGCCAGCCCCATATCTGGTGTTTGGACCTCCGGGAACGGGCAAAACAGTCACCATGGTGGAGGCCATCAAACAGGTGGCGCGCGTTTCACCAGCTTTCACCCTCATAGGCACATGGCCCACCTCACAACATACTCAAACAAAACTGAATACACAGTTGCTTAACAGTATGGTGATAACACTTCCTTCCTCACGTGCCATAGTTTTCTTTTCTGGTATGAAATCTGCTGGCAGACGTCCAGTCAATGTTCTGTGCGTGTGGTAATTCGTTGTGTCTTGAGCCCTCAATGCCTCCGAACACCTCTGACCACGTCTGCTTGTGTGGTATTGCCCACGGCCCAGGTGCTGAAGTGTGTATCAGGCGCACGTGTGCTGGCGTGCGCGCCCTCAAACAGCGCTGCGGACCAGCTGTGCGTGAGGGTGCTGCAGCACTTGGACCCACGTGAGATCTACCGCCTCTACGCCAGCAGCCGCGACCCCAACCAGGTGCCCCACAACCTGCTGGTGAGTAACAGAAGGAGATGTGCTGCCTGCTCGTGTGTTTGTGAGTGCACGTGTCTATGCATGTGTGCAAGTGTGCACATGCCATATTAAAGTCCAATTTCCATCAGCGGCTGGACTGTGCGCATGTGTACATCTATATAAAGCACTTTTGCTGCACTGGGTTTACATTGTATTAGACTGGGATTACACTGGTGTGCGTTTGCTCTCTCTAGGATGTCTGTAATCTTAAAGACGAGATGTATGAGTTTCCGTGTAAAATGGAGCTGATGAAGTATAAAATCCTGGTCACCACGCTGGTTACAGCTGGCAGGTAAAACTCCCTCACAGTTGTTGAGATTTTTGGCGGGGTGGACTAATCCTGGACTGTAGTCCAGTCAGTGGAGGAAAGCACTCAAAATCCCGACTAGTCTAGGAATGTAACGTTCCGTAAATTTCTTCAGCTCTTTCACAGTGAACTGCGTGTGTGTGTGTGTGTGTTTGTATAGACTGGTCACTGGGGGGTTGCCTCCAGGTCATTTCACTCATATCTTTTTGGATGAAGCCGGTCACGCAGTAGAATCGGAAGCTATTATTGGCGTAGCTGGTAAGAACATTGCCAACCAAGATGTTTCACACACAGACACGCACACACACACACACACACACACACACAAACACACACACACACGTTTTGGGGGTTTTCTTTGCTTTAGTCATGATCCGTGTATGTGTGTGTGTGTGTGTGTGTGTGTGTGTAGGTCTGCTGCAGGCGGAAACAGGGCAGCTGGTATTGGCTGGGGATCCAAAGCAGCTGGGGCCGATACTGAGGTCTCCATTCGCTATCAAATACGGCCTGGGTGAGCTGCAGATCTCTCTGCATGACAGTCCTCAGCCAGGGCACTGTGCTTCTCCTCCTACACCCACTGCTCTGTGCCTCGTTATGCTTAGACATTAACATATTTCCTTGATGTAATGGATATTGTGACAATCTGTTTGATGTGCTCAATGTGACCCCTGTCTCCTGGCTAGCTGTCTGTCTTTCTCCATGTGTGCCTGTCCCCCTGTGACCTGTCTTTCTCTCTTTCCTTCAGCTCTGTCACTGCTGGAGAGACTGATGACACAAAATCCCCTTTATCAGAAAGGAGACACTGGATTCAACAATCAATACGTCACCAAGCTGCTTCGTAACTACAGGTGTAGCGTGCCAGTCCAGCTTGCCTACAGATCACTTTTAAAACAGGAGTTCTGGAGTCCATTTATCGGTGGTATTTTTAAACCTTAATCCTTTTTCACTTTCTCTCTTGGACGCAGGTCTCACAGGTCCATTCTGAAGGTACCAAATGAGATGTTCTACGACAGCGAGCTGCAACC
The DNA here is from genome assembly GCF_041902795.1 of Electrophorus electricus. NCBI lineage: Eukaryota > Metazoa > Chordata > Actinopteri > Gymnotiformes > Gymnotidae > Electrophorus > Electrophorus electricus. The sequence goes on along the minus strand of NC_137521.1, from coordinate 7,805,650 downwards.
ATATGCAGATGAGTACACCACCAGTTTCTACTGCAACTGGGAGCACCTCCCTAACAAAGTGAGTTCCAGTGCACACACATGGGGCTCATATGGGCCTGGTCAAATTAGGGAGGCCCCATAAATTAAAATCTGCCGTTGGCATCCTTATGATATGAAGTCGAGTTTTTTAAACCTGCTCTTCTGGTTTCCGAGCTTTGGTTACTGTGGGCCAAATCCTTACACATATTGCCAAATTTAATCTGATGTTAACAGCACTTAGTGCTGCAGCAACATGATTCATCTTTCAAAAATATGGAGTGCCAGCATGTTTTACCATTTGCGTGATATATGGCACTAATGCATTTGCTCTTATTCGCATGTTAGCGATTCATAATAGGACACCTCTCTGCAAAAAATACCGCCTGAACCTGTCTGATCGTCATTTTCCTGTTAATAAACAAGTGTAGATTGGACGATCTTTTCTCTTACAGGGTTTGGTCACACAAGCAAGCCATCATCAAAATTCTGCACATTTCACATTTAGCTAACTGAAACATTTCTTTAAAAGCCACATTTTTGGTCTGTTCGAAGAGAGCAAGACAAATGTTGAAGCTGCTGTAGTAGTATGTACACAGAAATGAAGGTAACTTCCTTGAGCAGGATCTTAGAATACCACAAATCTTTGCCTAATAAATGCTAATTTAGATGTTAGATAAACATATATAGACATAAATAGTCTATAAACATATATAGACTGAGAAGAGATTATTTCGAAAAATAATTTTTGATCAACTCAGGTTACATTACAAATGCGTCTTTTTTTTTAATGCAACTTTTATGCAACTGGCAGTCAACGTACCTGGCAGTCAATTCCTATTTACAATGGGCTTTGTAAATAGAAATTAAATACCGTGTTGTACATTATGCGTGGTGTAGAGCAGTTACCATCATGTTTTATGAATCTGGCCCAGTGCCTTGGACCTACTGGCTGGCAGAGCAGTTAATTTGCCTCGTTTTATGATTTCATTCAGTTTGGTTTAACTTTGACTCTCTACCTTCATCTTACATTTTACTTACTTTATGCTGCGTCCTTTCGCACAGGTTTTATGCTTCAGTTTGTTTCTGAATATTTCTTTCATGTTTGTTCTACATGGTACACTGTGTCTTTGTGGCAGAACATGCCAAGGTCGGACGATAAACACTCCTTCATCTGTTATCTCCCACCACACTTCTCTTCTGCTCTCGCTACTTAAATTTGACCCCCTCTGCTGTGTACACTGATGTGAGATACTAGTGGCCTAATGCTAAACTTCTGAAAGCGCTGATCAATAGTTACTCTTAAGTACACAAACATCAATAACCTTTAGATCAGTTTAGTATCCTGACTCATCTTTGACAAATTTCTAACACAAGTCCTTATTAGAAATATTAGCTGGGAAGACCGATTTGTTGTTTCTGCTTAGGCCACATGAGGGAAAGGAAACTAGGCTTATTGGTATACATTCAGATTTGTCATTTGTGGGTTTCCTTGTATAGCAGTTGTTAGATTTTTTATTTCACTAATGATGACTTGATGGAGGTAAGAACCAGGCACACCCTTTCTGAAGGAATTGTCCATGTTTATTAGTAGTGATGTTGCAAGGATGAAAGTTAATTCCTTTCTACCCTACTTTTGTTGTTTTGTCTGTTGTTGTCTGATAGCAAGTAAACAGTGTTTTCACATACTCAGTGTCACCCACATTATATACAGTTTTCAGAAGTGATTACGTAATCACCCCACCTTCTTTACGTACAAGTGTTTGAAATCTCCACTATTACATCCAAATATACATTATTCAGTATCTGTAAATTGAGATTCATGCAAGTTGAAGCTTGACACCATTATATTCCAATGGAAGACTTTCCTTTTTTTTTTTTTTAAACAAAGATGATGTCAGCTCACACCACCGAGCCAGATAAAGTCTTACTTCTGCACCACTCTGTCCTTGGTAAGACAACAAACCTTGTTTGGCCACAGAACTCTCAAAGTTTTGTAAAACAACAATCTTTCCCAGTACTAATGATGTTATTTCTCATGGGAAGAGTCCAGAGTGATATGCCTGAGACTTGCATGGAGGCCTTGGAACCATGTGCATGAAAGCCTCTGCTCTGCACGTACAGACCCAAAAAGGCCTCTGACCTTAAGATACCCCAGGAACATTATTCATCTTTATGCTATCAAACACAGTCTTGCACCACTCTGCACCTGTTACGGAGAGCTTCAATGTCTATTATAATTACATCACAGATTGTGTCATGAAAATACACAATAATGTTTGGCCTTTCCTTTACCCCAAAACAATACTTCAAACTGAAGATGGATCTCTGTGTGTGTGTGTGTGCATGTGAGTGTGAAAGAGGTAGCAGCATGACATGGACTGTGTGTGATGTGAATTGTATTGTGTGGCAAGATTGCCCTCAGAGAGTTTGCTGTTTGTCTGGTTAAGGAGGCTGATTGCTCTTGGGTAGAAACGGTTTCTAAGTCTGGCAGCACGAGAACAACACCAGTGAGGTCTTCCAGAGAGCAGGAGGGTGAAGCGATGGTGATAGTGGTATGTCAGGTCCTCGGAGAAGGTCCTTGCTCTGTGTAGGTAGCATGTTCTCTGAACCTCCTCGTGGATCAACAGCTGGACCCGATGGGTTTCCGGGCAAGTCTTTCTGCAACACTGCAGCTGGGGTCCCATGTCGGTGCTTTCCATATCGCTGCAGTACAAGCTGACGAGCAGGTCCTATCGCAGGCAAGGCTGTGCTTTCTTCAGCAGTGGTGTTCACAGTCCATGCCAGATCCTCTGACACGTGGACGCCCAGGAACTTGAAGCTAGGCACTCTGCCATGTCTCCATTTATAAAGATCGGAGCTGGAGCTTTACCGCTTGTCCTGAAGTCAGTGATCAGCTCCTTGGTTTTATTGGTGTTGAGAGCCAGGATGTTTTCTGAGCACCACTTAGTCAGGGCTTGTACCACATACCTATAAGCTGATTCACTGCTGTCAGAAATCAGACCAATCACAGCTGTATCATCTGTATATTTCATGAATGAGTTTGTATTATGGCCAGGAGTCATGCATGAAAACAGAATACAGTAGTGCGCTTAACATGTACCTTGCGTGTACTGCTAAGTATCAAAATGGAAAGTTGTTTTCTAAATGTTTTCTAGATGTTTTCTGAATCTGACAGACTGGGGGAAATCAGACAGGAATCCAGTATCCAGCAGCAAAGGTGCTTATTGAGGCTTAGATCTTGGAGCTTGGAGACCATCTTTTCTGGGATTATTGTGCTGAACGCATTGCTGCAGTCAATGTCCAGCATCTTGACGTATGTTTACTAACAAGGTGAGTTGGTGCATTGTGAAGAGGCATGGAGATGCTATCTTCTGTAGACCCGTTGGTGTGGTATGCAAACTGGTGTTGGTCCAGAGCATCAGGCCTGGTGCTTGTGATACGTATCCTTACCACTTTTTCAAAGCACTTCATGGCGAGCGGGGTGATGTCATTTAAGGGCATTGAGGCATACGGTGGCAGATTTCTTTTGGCAGTGGTACAGTGGTAGCTGTTTTGAAACATCTGGGGGCAATGGCTTGTGACAAATGTACTGAAGATGTTGGCAAATTCTTTCAGTAGTGGCATGGATTTAAAAAATGACATTCGCCTTCAGAGCTATAACTTGACCAGCTCCCACATACCTAAAAGCACTAATCACACCCCGTTCTGCACCACGCTGCCTTCAAGCCTCTAGTACTGCTCGACTTGAACCACCATCCCCCAAGACACAAAGAAGATATGCATTAAGACTCTTCTCTGTCCTGGAACCTAGCTGGTGGAATAAACTTTCATTGGCTGTCTATATAAATGAGGCCCTGGCTGTCTTCAGTTGAAGACTGAAGACTCACCTCTTCACTGAACCACTAAGCACTTAAATAAGTGGTTAAAAAATTGTTTTACTACTTTCTTTTCCACTCTAGCCAAGGCTTTAGCCTGACAGCACTCTTAACACTGACCTATCTATTCTCACATGAGGATATGGATTTGAGAGAGACTACAAAGCACTCCTGTAAGTCACTGTGGAAAAGGGTGTCTGCAAAATGCTGTAAACATAAATGCAGCCCACTTGCGCACGCGCACACACACACACACACACACACACACACACACATATGCAGAAAACATTTAGAAAATGTGACTTCTAAGGAAGCCTCAAGCCCTCACAAAATCCTGTGTGCCTCACTACTGCACATCAACTCTTAACCTCTTTCAGTGCTACATACCCCAGCAACATTATTCATCTTTATGCTATCAAACACAGTCTTGCACCACTCTGCACCTGTTACAGAGAGCTTCAAAGCCTATTAGAATTACATCACAGATTGCCTCATGAAAATACACAATAACGTTTGGCCTTTCCTTTACCCCAAAACATTTTATTACTTCAAACTGAAGATGGATGGATGTGTGTGTGTGTGTGTGTGTGTGTGTGTGTGAAAGAGGTAGCAGCACGACATGGACTGTGTCAGTGATGTGAATTGTATTTTGTGGCAAGATTGCCCTCTGAGAGTTTGCTGTTTGTTTGAACCTGCCACATCTGCTGTCATCGCTCAACACAACCAAATAACATTTTTAATACTCTCAATCCCATCCAGTGTTATCCGTATTAGCCCAGAAACCTCTTGAAGTGCTCGGTGATGACTGTAAAAACCAGCCCAGTTTGAACTCTCTGTATTTTGAACTGTTGGCCAGGGCTTTCCCGTGATTTTCCATGGCGTTCTCGGGAAGGACGAGCGAGAGTTGAACAGCCCATCGTTCTTCAACGTCAGTGAGATCACCATTGTCATGGACTACCTGAAGAAGCTATTGTTGTCACAGGGCAAGAAGGGCATCGCCAAGATCTCACCCCAAGACATCGGCATCATCGCCCCCTACAGGAAACAGGTGGGAGCACACCTGCAGGACTCTTTCACCTTGTGAAAAAGCAGCTTGAAGTGTAACGGTGGTGAAGTGCGTGTTGAATCTCTTCTGTAGACACAAATGAGTAAAGGTGTGAAAGAAACTACTGATTCTAAAAGCCACTCAAGAGGAGAAGAGATACAAGGTTGAGCCATCTAACATGCTCACAGTGCTCTCTCTTTGTGTGTATGTGTGTGTGGGGAGGCACTTCCAGGTTGAGAAACTGAGGAAAGCGATCAGAAAAACTGATGAGTTGGAACGCTACACAGGCATTGAAGACCTGAAGGTAACACTGAACTAATATGGAATCTTCTCTATGTCACCTTTGCATGGCCTTCACTACCCCTTTCACACTTGACAGCCCTGTCAAAGCGTGTGTGTGTGTGTGTGTGTGTGTTCGTGCACTTCAGGTGGGCTCAGTGGAGGAATTTCAGGGTCAGGAGCGGAGGGTAATCATCGTGACTACAGTCCGCAGCAACAGTGAACACATCAGTATGGACATCCAGTACAACATTGGCTTCCTTAAAAATGAAAAGGTATTAGTCACACACACACACACACACACACACACACACACACACACACAAGTACACAGGCATGCATGTACATGCCACATATGGAAATACAAATACGGATGTGTATTCTCCTTCTGCCTCTCCTGTGTTTCGCCAAATGGAAGTGTAAAATACAGGGGAGGGAGACAGGCTCTTAAGGGATCTTAGATAATCATTTACACTATCAAAATTGCTTAAAACATTCTAACTTTATGTCCCTAAATCATCTGGGACTCCAACTCTGCAGAGGTTCAATGTTGCTATGACACGACCCAGGGCCCTGCTCATCGTCGTGGGAAACCCCATAATTCTCAGCAGCGACCCTACCTGGGGCAGGTAACCACAATAAACTGCTGCTGATATTTATTACAGTAATACTCATACTGCTTATATAAAGTGCAGTGTCATTTGTATTAATGTCTGAGTGCGAGGGCTATTTATTGGGTTATTAAGCCAGCATCAGTGACATCTGTAGTTGGATAGTGATGACCAGTAACATTCAGTGTATTTTATCCTTTATGGGTGCGTGTGTGTGTGCTTGTGTGTGAAGGTTTATCGAGTACTGCACCGCTGAGGGAGGCTACACTGGTTTTGACCGCACCACCATTGAGGGCACCGAGGACGTGGTGGATCGGCTCATGGCTCTTAGCATCCGAATAGAGCCTGAAGGTGAGCACTGATCCAGAGACAGGGCTCAGACTCGTAAGCCTGACCCTCCGTGAACTGCCGAAGAGCTGTGCCAGTGCTAGTGCGAGTGTGCAGCTGACGTAACTGGCATTAGAAGACATCAGGCAAAGGCAAAAACCCACTTGTGTTCATATGAGCACCAAATGAATATGGAATGCCCTCTTTAGCACACTCACAAATGTGCTTTAGCAGGTCTAGATTTATGCTCTGTAAGGAGCTATAATGATAATCTCTCTCTCTCTCTCTCTCTCTCTCTCTCTCTCTCTCTCTCTCTCTAGTGGACACTGAAGAGAGTGGCATCCAGCAGCATGTTAACCTTGAGTGGAGGAATGAACAGTGACACTCTCTCGTAAACAATTATGGGAAAAAATGGATGTTTGTGGTACTGCCTACGTGTGTTCATGTTTCCTGGCATTTGTTGCCGGGGGAGTAGAACAGGTCCAGCAGGCTTTACTGGAGCTCACCTGCTTTTGCTGTCTTCTGTCATTCATATTTCCTGTCCCGTTATAATTTTACGTCTGCACCCCAAAGTCACAGGGTGCCTTGATTATTTTCTTAATGTCTTTGCTTCATGATTAAAATTAGAATATTTTTGAATTTTATGAAAATTTGATGGAAATGTTATCAGATTTTATACAAATTTTGATTTGTTGATAATCTGTGAGATGTTCAGATTATATTAAGAGCAACTGCTGTTTTTAATGTAATCAAAATAATATAATTCAGCAAACTTTAGTCGATGAGTTGTTTTGGATAATGGCTTGTGTTAAAATAGCTCAATGACCTACCTACATATAATATTTTGTGTTAAAATAGCTCAATGACCTACCTACATATAATATTTTTTCAGTATATTAGTACAATAACATACAAAATATATAATGGAATTTTGGTTGAAGAGTTTGGAATTTATAAGCCCTTTGCCTTTACAGTTTTGCTGGAATAAGTAATCTAAGTAATAAGTAATATGGAATAAGTAATCTAAGATTTTCAATTTGCTTTAATTGAATACATTTTTTTTATTGTTCAATTGACTGACAGTCTAATTGCATCATTCTAAGCAACATTATTCCAAACTAAGACCACAGGGATACTTAGCTGGTCAAAAACCTTCAAAATCACACCAGAGTAACATAAAAGGTTTGGTGTGCTTTGAGGTCAGTGCACCTTCACACAGAATGTTGGTTGGACTTACGTGGCAGGCTGACAGCTAGTTGCACTGCTTCAGGCCCTCGGAACACTGCTGGTGCACGCTGCCTCACGGAGGTGTTCTTGGTCTTTTTGAAGTCAGAGGTTGAGAGGTTTTCCTTTGAGATGCAGCAAAGCAAGGACATAACACTGGATGGATGAAAGATCCGCTCGGCTACTTCAGGGCGCAGCGGTATTGTGTGAATTGGCATTCCAGTGACCACCTGGCCCAAAGCAACAGCGCAGAAGCTGCTTCTCAGATCTGGCTGAACTGTGGACAGTGAGGTCAGCACAATCTAGTTCAGGTGGGATATCTCTCAACCAGCCCTTGTTTGATCGTAGTGCATGAAATGAAACCAAGTCCATTTTTAGTGCCCTCAGTTTTGATAAATAGGATGATGTGTGTGTCTGGGTGTAGGTAACGTGTGCTTATAGCATCAGTAAACAATGAGCATGTTGTCAGCAGTGCTATAGCTGTGTGGTGCGGCTTCTCCAACCATGAGCTTTGTCTACTTCAGACTTCTCCACCAATACTTGTTCATCAGTGCACAAATACCATAATCAATATACCAATTAGTCAATCAACGCGCCAATACAATAATCAATAAATCACTTTGTCGGACAATGCATAAAATCTATCCGGACACAGCACAGCACCAACAACCAACAACCTTCACTTAACGTGGATTGGATTCCATTCCTTCTGTGTTGAGACTTGTTCAAGTTACTGACTTTTTGAATACACCCTGCACACACATCCAGTCCTCAAACCAGTTCTGACTACCCAGTCTAGCACAGATCACCTGTAGGAACATGCACACAAATGGAAATCTTAGATACACAAATTCTCAGACATTATCAGTGTCACTGCAGAGCTAATACGAGCGGGTTGACAGGCCTGGAGTACAAGGCAGCGCAAAAATGAACCTACCTGTCCCTGGAATTACCCTCACAGGTACCGCTCGGATCTGCACAAAGGCAGTAAAGCTTTAGGCAGCTGGTATTCAAGAATATGGATGGAATAGTGACTGTATAACTGTACAACTGTATAAAAGAAGAATTGGGGGGACAATTTAACATTATAAGTACAACAAGTAACATTAAATGTTATTAGTATAAGCATAAATATATTAAAATAAATAAATAATTGGCAGTTATCCCTCATGTTATTCACCAGATTTGGACACTCAATTAATGACATCCTCCATCCTCATGTACATAACCCACATTCATTACCATGTTGCTCCTGGTGAACCCCACACGCTCCCAGAAGAATACTCTCCGAGGTGATCTACTAAAGAACTCACTTTAAACACTGAAGTTCAGCCTTTAAATCACTGATTCCCAGTTTACCTTGAATCTCCGAAACACTTGAATCTCCAAGGAAGAATGACGATTCAGTCTCTAAAACTACTCACTTGAATGTTTTAATCCTACCTATAAAATATAAGTCTGGAAAGATCATAAAATGTTTGTTAAGGAACGTCTGCCAAAGGTGGCAGTGATGGAACATAGGATAGTGATTGTAAAAACTTCGAGTGGCATTTGGCTGCAAAAATGCATCTTCTACTGTAGTGACAATGCCTTGAATGAAACGAAGAGTTATTATCGATGTGTTTTTACTTTGCATGAACACCTCATTGCAGAATAATAATGGAATGACTAGCAGGCATTTAATTTTACACTTGCTGTGCTTTTCTGTTCATTTCCGAGTACTTACCTACCCTTCATACACGTTCATCCTCTGCTCATTCTGGGTAGAGCTAACTGTGTCTCCCCCTTGTGGCTGTTAAGAGCAGCGCGAGTGTCGAATTGAGCTCAGCATGTAGCCCACACCCTCCAGTATTGACACAGCTATGCATCATTGACTTGACTGAAGCCAGGAATATACTACAAAGCTAGATTCACGAGAGAGCACGCTGACTGGATCAACCTCACCACTGAGCAGAATCCAAACGAACTTTGCTGGACTCCGAATTCTTGAAAACACGGACAACTTCTTCGCCACTTTGCAGATCCGATCAAAAACAGCAGTGCAGCTCCAGGCTCCAGAGAAATACTCAAAAGAATAGCTGGGCTCCATTGCAGAAGGTGAGCTCCACTGTGGAAGCAGGCAGCTTTATTATAAATGACAGTTATGGCTGGAGAGAGTGAGCCATCTTCAGAAGAACCTGGCCTCTCCCGGGCCCGTGTGCAGCGGAAGAGGAGTAGCAGCAGCTGAGATATTTCCTTGAAGATACAGTGTGACAGAGTGGGTCATCGAGGCATCTCACATTCTCAGTCTCACAAACACACATGGAAATTAAGGAGCCCAGGAGTTTCAGGATTGACAAGCTAATCCATGCAGAGCCCCCATCTAACCCCTCTGAGCCTGAGCCTGCTTTAGAGGAACATTCGAGTTACTTTTCACTGTGGAACTCGGCGGTTTTCTTTTTGCGGCTTTCCCAAGCAAAACATACACGTTAAACATAATAGTAGCAGTTAATACCACGGAGAAAGACACAATGAAGACAAGTGGTTTGAATGAACAATAAATGTATTCTGGATCATTTTCCAAATGAAGCAGATTCGCCAGTCAGGCTTCAACCCAAATAAGTAAACAGTACATAAAGAAGCAATGTCTGAATACAACATGGAATGGAAAGTGAGAGAGAATGCGAGAGTGCAGGGGAGAGAGAAAGACAAGATTAAGATTTATGTACAAATACATACAAAATCAAATCAATTCTTTCCCCCACACACATGGGAAGGTATACTGGCAAAAGAAAAGAAAGCCGAAAACAGAACAGGCGTGTGTACGTACAGAAACTAAGAGCACACGTGGGTTGGTTTCTCTATAAACAGGTTTGTCAGTCTCTTGCACACATCTTGCTTGCGTGAAATGCGTAATACAGTACAGTGATGATGTTGGTTTGGTTAAGATTATTCCTTGAGCACTGTGTGGACTGTTGGCAGGAGAGGTCGAGCTGGGGGGTGGAGCTCATAAGAGCAGGCAGCCACTTCGCTTCTTGCGCTTACGGACCTGCAGCGCCGCTCTGGTGGCCATCTCGAACACCTCCCGGACACCCTCTTTAGTCTTAGCAGAGCACTCCAGATAGCCGAATGCACTGATCCTGTTAGCCATGTCTCTGCCTTCCTCTGGCTTTACTGGCTCCTGGAAAGGAAAACACACACACGCAGACGCACCTTTTATGAACTCCTGTTTTTAAGGCCTCACGTCAACTGTCATGATAGTAACACCATTCTAAGCTTAACAACTTTGGGGAAAGCACAGTTTTCATACTTTTATGGTCATGTTCCTTGCCCCAGATTATGCAACAACCCCAGTGTCACTATTGTTTTATTTCCTATTCCACAAATTTACTGATTCTGCGCACACACATATACACACTTTATATGCAAGTCACAAAGATTTACAGTATATATGGTAATTGTAATACATAGTACACATGTACTATAGTTATTTGTACTATATAGTCTTAACTCTCACACACACAAACAGCATGATGCAACTCTTCAGATGTCAGAAGTCTTCCTTTAACAGGAAACAGCTGTACTTCCTAAAGTGGGCGTTAAAGCGGGAAGTGTCTCAGGGTCCGCTTCCTCAAAGCGGAAGAGAACAAATGGCATCTGCCATTACTCAGGACATGCACACTGCTATCGTCATGACCACACGACACACACACACACACACACACACACACACACACACACACACATACCCACACCCACCCACACACCCACACACCCACCTAGCCTCCCCATGTGTACCTGTTTCATTTTGGCTAGCTCTCTGCGAGTGTGTTCATCATTGCGAAGGTCTTTCTTATTCCCCACCAGGATAATGGGAACGTTAGGACAGAAATGCTTCACCTCTGGTGTCCACTTCTCCGGAATATTCTCTGCATGGGAGCACATCACACACAAAATGGATCAGAACCACAGCTCACATGTCTTACTGAACTCCTGCACACTGCTCAGAGCTATGCTCAAAGACAAGGAAAACAATTCCATCTTATCATGTTATGCTCTGAAATTCTTACTGTTTTTGCTTTAACATTTAAACATTTTTTTAAAAGTGCTCACAGAAGAAAGGGTTTGGCGCTCTGGTGTTCAGAGCAACTGTCTTAAGGTGAAAGTACCTAAACTGTCCGGACTGTCTATGGAAAAACACATGAGAATGACGTCTGTGTCAGGATAGGACAACGGCCTCAGCCTATCATAGTCCTCCTGGCCCGCTGTGTCCCATAGCGCCAGCTCAACCTGAGAGCAAGAGAGCAAGGAGGGGGAAAAAAACCCACCACGTAAATAAATACCACACCTTGATGCCCCATAGAGTTAGTGTAAGTGTGATGGGAACTTGTCAGCTGAAGGTCCTTTGCTTGGCCCTGCTGAGTGGCCTCCATTCCAGCAGGCACCAATATGGAGAAGGAAATGAAGACATATTTCAACTGGTTCACCTCCCACCGCTGATGAGACTTCCGTCTGAAATGTCCCCCTTAAGAAACTTTGTACTCCACCAGAATTTTCAATCATCTCTCTCTCTCTCATACACACACACACACACCCACACACACACACACACACACACACACACACACACACACACACAGACACACAGACACAGACAACATTAAAACCACCTGCCTAATATTGGTTAGGTCCAGTTTGTGCTGCCAAAACAACTCTGACCCACTGAGGGATCCTATGACATCTGACACCAGATCCTTTAAGTCATGCAAGTTGCGAGGTGGAGCCTTGAGCACTTCCCACAGATACTCAGTCATACCGAGATCTGGGCAATTTGGAGGCCAAGACAACACCACCTTCCACATGATGCAAAACAAAACATGATTCGACAGGCTAGAAAACCGTCTTCCACTGCTCTACGGTCCAGTTCTGATGCTTGCGGGCCCATGGTAGGCGCTTTCAGCAGTGGACTGGGGTCACCGTGGGCACTGTGGCCAGTCTGCGGCTACACATGCCCATACACTGTCTGTTGTGACACCTTTCCTTAATAGGCAGCATAACTTTTTCAGCAATTTGTGTTAGTGTAGCTCTTCTGTGGGATCAGACCAGACGGACTAGCCTTCGCTACTCACATGCATCAGTGAGCCTTGGGCACCCCTTCCTTGCACCACATTGGTTAGGCACAGACTACTGCAAACTGGCTACACGCCTCAGGACCTGCCGTTTTGGAGATGCTCTGACCCAGTTGTCTAGCCATCACAATCTGGCTCTTGTCAAAGTCACTCACATCCTTATGCAGGTCCATTTTTCCTGCTACCAACACATCAATTTCAAGAAATGACTGTTCACTTGCAGCTTAATATATCCCAGCCCTTAACAGGTGCCACTGTAATGAGATAATCAATGTTATTCACTTCACCTGTCAGTGGTTTAATGTTGGGGCTGAGTGTGCATGCGCATATTTGCTTATGTATATTATATTAATACATACAGTACTATGCAAAACTATGGCCACACAAGAAAATTCTGTGTAAAGCTATTTATCAGGGCAGTAAGGGTTTATTTACTCAAAAACCACAAAAGCCCTACAGTGCATTCGACCACACTGCCTTTTTTCTGCTGTTTGTTTTTCTCACTAAACGATTCCACACAGCTGCGGTTGAGCATGAGGCTCTAACCTGCCCTGCGTGCCACAGACCATCTGCACATCTCAGCTGTCTCACAGTGACACCTCGAGGAGATGTGCAGCTAGTTAATCGCCCAAGATTTGGTAAAACAGAAAAATCTATTATATTTAATGCAAATAAACATTAATACAATGCCGTTTTATTTGGTGTGTGTGCGGAAATGTTCACTCAGTGCCCAAATGGCTGGATGATGGCTCAGTACACAAGTAGGCGCACACAGCAACAACAATGTGCATGGTAGAGAGACGATCATGGTGATGATCTGAGGACAGCGATCACAGAGCTCATCTGCTTCTAATGCTTCATGACAGCGAGACAAGCCACATCTGCGCGGCCGAGTCCAGTAAACCTCACGTGGAATTCTGCCCATTTTCCTGCCACAAAAATAAACAAAATGATTAAAAACTGTGATCTCGGGAACTGACCGTGCAGGACTCGGTCACCCCTGGCCTACAAGATCGCCCCACTGGAGAGAAGCCACAAAGGAGCTGTAACCCTCTCCGTTCTAAAGCCATCGGCGAGGTCGCGCCGTGCAGACTTACAAATGGTACAAAACCATTTTAAAAAGGTATAGGTTGACCAACAGCCTACCCTTTAAGAAAGATTAGTGCCCTACACCCAGCACAGAAGGCTGATTAACAGTGAAATTTCCAGGACTCAGTAAGCTCAGAACTCATCGCAGGTCATCACATGATAAACTAGTCGGTAATCTTTATTGAACAAAATCAGCCAAGTTGTTGGAACGGTGAGGGTTACTTGCCATGCAAATCAATTTCCTCAGAAGCTGAACCAATATACCACAAATCTCTCCCATGGCTGCATCTCCAGAGAGGAGGCAGCTCTGAGCCATATGGAAGGACATGATGTGAATGAAGAGGAGTTGGGTATATTTTTGGAGGATCTTATGCAATGTGGCAATAGTGTGAGTCACAGTGCTGCATTCAGAAGAATTGGGTCTGCATGTGTTTGCAGGGGTTGAGCAGGAGACCCCCCCTAGGACCCTTAACCGTTTACCTGAAGCTGGCAGAATTCTCTGAGGGCTGACGAAATTCATGCCATTCTTATGTGGTGCAAAAAAAGATCCAAAACAATGCATTTCCTACTCTTAAGGTCTAGCTGGTCGGTCGGACCCAGCTCATGCCACGTTTACAGATGTTTATATTAGTTACATTAGTGGACCATCATACCAGTTACCGTGCACTGAAGATTCAACAGGGCCACTTAACCTCCCATAAATATCAGTTCTCTAAGCAAGTATACACAGAGTTATTAAACAGTGTTGCAGTACAAATTTACACCCACTGCCCTAGTGTGATCTTCAGCCAGACAGCCAGCCCACTGACCATCTGACGCAGTTCTTTGGCGTTTTCAAGTTCTACTTCCCAAGTCTCACAACTAACCCTTCCATTGGCTAATCAAGGTGCCAATCGACAAGAGACAGTGGGTGGACCTTTTGCACCTGGGCTGCTGACTCAGTGCTAATGGAAGCAATGGGAAACTAATAAATCCATTATTTAGGCCATGCTGAGAGTTTATACAGAGAGAGAATGATTCAAAATTGTAATGCATGCATGTTTGGGGAAAAGAAAACAGGGAAAAATGGATCTGTAAAATGTAAATGCAAAACGTATATAGCAGCTGAAATGAACCAGAGTAGAATACATTTTGTATAAATGCAAAATCTGTAAAGCCTGCCTTAATAGCATCTCCAAGTATTCATCCAGCGCCACAATAACAGACCTGACAATCTCGCCATCAGTGGAAACCCGCATCCTTTAAGCAGGTGGACAGCTTGCAGCTGTGAGCTACGTTTGCCTCCGAATCATCCCAGTACAACGAATAGCTCATTCTGCTTTTTGTTCCTTCTTTATGAGGGTGTACATTAAGTTGTTTGTTAATCAGTATCGCAATATTGACCTCTGCAAATGGCCTACTGGAATCATGGAAGGATGCATTATGCAAATGAGCTTCCAAACACAGCAATGTTTCTTCTTGAGCATCCTGACCAATCGCATAGCAGATGGACATTCTCTGGGCGCTCGGATGAGTCATTGCATTCACGTGATGCATTAAGTGTAACTGTGAAAATAATGCAGGCCAACTTAATCTTATTACATTAACACCACTGTTGCAACAGCAAAATGTTACAATATAATCACAATAAAATATTTTTCTCCATGGCATGCAGCCTTAATTCCTTTTAAAACCATTAAACAAAGATATAAATGTGTGGTGCATTTACAGGAATCAGCTGCACCATATCATGAGATAAAACACTAGAGACTGACACTTTGCCGCCTGACCAAAGCGGGCACCGAATGGGCGAGGCAGAGCCGGCCGTGCGTGCTCGGCTCGAACAGCACGGACCGCCCAGACTTTAGAAAGCCACGCCGCTCCCGGACCGGACATTACCAGTCAGCGGGCTGGAACTGGGCTTGGGGACTCTGATTACATGATGATGCCTTTTGTGTTGGAGGCGGTGTGGCTGCAGCCTTCGTGACATGGTTGAGCTTAATGCTGAGCACACTGTGACCGTGCCATCGTGGTGCAAAACCCAGCAGTCCTGTTCCAGAGAACGAGCGAGTGATGTCCCCGGAGCACATTGACATTCACCTAACGGCGCTCACACGGGACGCGGGCATTACATTTACATTTATTTATGCGTTTGGCAGATGTCCTTATCCAGAGTGACTTACAATTTCAATCATGTTGCAGCGGTAGGCGAATGTGTTTGCTCAAGGATTCTTACTGGTATAGTATGGTGCACTTGCCCAGATGAACCCCAGTCCACCGTGGGAGAGGCAGTGTTCTTAGCCTCTACGCTGTACCACAGGGCTTAGTACAGTCATCTACAGCCCATTGGGCGAGACACAGCACAGCCAGAATCACACCTACCCACTCACCCATGCACACTCTGCTCCACACCCTTTTAATTTCTGGAGGTTGTTAATGGTGCTGCTTGAAGGCCGGGGGGTTAGATTCGCTACGTCTTATCAGTCTTTCTTTACTAATATAATTAAGTACTGAATTGGTTCTGAATGAATTCAGGAATATAGTTGCAAGCCCTTTCCAGCCCTCCTCAGTGGTGGTAGCTTGACGACGTTCAGCTAGAGAAGACGAAGAGGAGGAGTGGGACGTTGCTCACCTGCTTGCCGTCCACCTCGATGTCGGCGATGTAGTTCTCGAACACCGTTGGCACATAGACCTCAGGGAACTGGTCTTTACTGAAGACAATAAGCAAGCAGGTCTTCCCGCATGCACCATCCCCGACAATCACCAGCTTCTTACGGATTGCTGCCATCACTGCAGAGAAACACAGAGAGGGACACGCACGTCAAAACGGCTCACCGGGTCGCCCGCGTGGAAGCAGGGAAAAACATCCCATGAAAGGTTCTGGGTAAGCCCAACAGGGGGCGCTCCTCAGCTCAAGGTGGGGGGGTGTCAGCCTCACTCTGGGCCTGACCTCGTTCAGGAGCAGCAAGGCAGTTACTTTCAGGCCACAGAGCAATTTAAATAAATAAATAAATAAATAAATAAAGATAGCTAGATAGATAAAAAAAAGAGAACGAGAGCGAGAGAGCGCAAGAGCGCACGCGAGAACGAGGCAAGCCTACTTCCACGCGCCCCAGAGAGGGTGACGAACAGAGGGAGCGGACGCTACTTCACGGCCCCTCCCTCTTCCCCGTCTCTTCCTGCAGTGTGCACATGGAAAAACAAGGACACCATGGCCTGGAAACATCTCTGCCAGAACAGCACACACACGCGCACGCACCCCTCAACCTTAAAACAGTTCAGACTCTAGCAGACTTTCGTAAGGATACGTACTTTCAGGATAACGCGGTCACTTTGCTTCCCTACTTAAAGAAAACTCCGCCAGCTCAGAAAACCTTCCGGAAGCGTGTCCAGCCTTTTCCCGGCCCAGGTCCACACTTCCGTGCCGAAGTCTGTCTGTGCGTTTGGCCCGGTGAGCCAGGGCCGGCTGCAGAACTACACCAATGGCAAGCTAAAGGACAGGAAGCCGACAGCAGCGTGCACTGCTGGTAGAGGCACCAAGGGGAGGACAGCAGCACAGTGCACATCAGTCACCACACCTGGAAGAACGGCATCAATCAGAGGCGGCCGAGTGGAGCCCCCTCCACACACATCTCTCTCAACAGCCCTGCCCGGACCAGGGCCTGTCAGAGTGGGTTTGCAGTGTAAGCGCACATGCCCATGAGGAATGCCACACACACACCCCAAAATCAATGAAGGACTCCCACAAGTGAACAATAATAGAGACAGGGGACGAGACTGCGGGATGCTTTTCTGAGGGTCTGCCAAAGGTCAGTAAAGATCTATAACCGCCCACCCAATGAACGCATGAAAACACACACACACACACACACACACGAATCTAAGGGTACAGCAGCCAGCCTTCACAGACTCAGTGAAGCACAGTGGAGGACGCAGAGGGTGATTAGGTTTGGAATAGAGCTACTGAGTACCCAGCTAAGGAGTCAGGAAAGATCTCGACTACATCTCCACAACAGCTCCAGAGGTCTCAAACACGTGGCCACAGCAGCTCAGAAGTATAAAAGAGAAGCACGCTGAGGGAACGCAGGCCTAAAGCAGGTCAGAGCCAACACTCTCTCCCTCTCCCCCCTTCTGGGTGAGTGTGTGTGGGAAAATGATAGCGCTGACAGCGTCCCAGTTTCATGCACACATTCATCACACTGTCACTCTGGTACACGAAGGTCTTGGATTCCGCCCGGGCTCTGGACGCTGCAACGCACTGCTGCCTTTTAAGCCACCCGCGGAGGTTTCTCGCAGCCCGTGCTCCAACGGGCTCCAATCGCGCTGACCGCAGAACAGCTGAGACAGGAACAGCTCACGAACGCCCTTCCGCTCTGACCTCGTTTCTACGCCCACAAGCAGATGAAACAATAGACTGTGTTTGAGGGGTTTACTACGGCCTAAACTTCAAATCTATGTCCCAAACGTAGGCTTTAATTCATGGGAAGAAAAAAAAAAAAATCATCATCATCATCATGGGTAATAAAATAGTAACTCTAAAAACTAAGTGGAAGATGCACGTGTTTGGAACATCTCAGGTGTTCACTAGCAGGACCAGCATGTGGAGCTGGGGGCAAAACAGTCATGAGGCCCAAAGTGATGAGTCCCAAACCCGGCAAGGCGGAGAGGAAATCAGGAATGAGCTCACTTCCTGTGTTGAGCACTCCTTTCCTGTGTCCAGCCAAAGGTCTGAGAGTGACTCAGAAATGGCTCGTCACCTCAGCAGACTCCACCTGTGTAGAGCTTCATTTACAGTTGCTGATAACATTTGAAATGGCACATGAAACCGGCTGGTCAGCTAATAAGAACAGAATGTTATACAAAATATATGGACATTCCCCATCTGGCCAACAGACAGACAGACACACACACACACACACACACACACACACACACACACACACACACACACACACACACACACACACACACACACACACACACACACACACACACACACACACACACACACACACACACACAGACGCTTAGGTGAAAAGTTGGCAAGCACAATGAGAGACAGAGACAGAGACGCAGAGAGAGAGATCTGACTGTGAATGGACCATGGGCAGAAATGATCCTGTCAGGATAAAGAATGGACTTCTTCATGAGGAATCAAAGGGGAGCAGCTTCAGAATGACCTCCAAACTGTAGCAGTCTCACATAAACAGAAGTGAGGAAAAAAGGGCAACTAAGCTGCTTTCCCCTGAACTCATGATGCTTACATCCTCCTTTATAGGGGCGGGACGGGACTGCCGATATATTGCCATAATATGTTCAAAAGTATTGATGGCAAAGGGATTTGCAAATTGCCATAGAGAATGCGAGAGAACACTGCTAAACATGAGCCACAGTAACACTGTAATCAGACAAATCTAATTATCTAAGGAAATAGATATCAGAAGCACCATGGTAGCACTGCAGGTAGTTCAACAGTGTCTTAGGAGAATAGTGTCTCAAACAAAGCTAAAGCTTATAGCAGCCTGTGATGCAAGAAAACACCACTCTACTGTGAACCTGCATCCTGTTATTTTGGCCAGGCCTAACGGGTCTAGAGGTGCTTTAGCTGGGTAGGCAAGTTTAATCTCCAGCCATTACACAACTAAGATTTTGTTAATGCCTTAAATATTGGAGCTTCCGAACATGTACAGGAAATAGCTATTGCATCACAGCACAGTCAACTGACTCTCCTATTCAGCACAGCATCCTTAAGAACTACGGGAGCTCAGGAGACCACTGTATCCACGTTTAACCAAATGACAACAGTCCCATTTCTGTCTGCACGCGGTTGCTACAACACGCAGAAAACTCTCCAGTATGCCAAACAGCTCGGCTTTTAGCCCGAGCTGTCCACGCGACAGCCGGGAAGTCTGCTTTGTGGCCTGAGGGTAGGAGCCTGGGGCTGTCGGGACAGGGGCCAGGCAACAGGACGGGCGGGACCATCCCAGGGCTCTGGGCTCCCCCTGCGAAGCAAAACAAGCCACTTCCTGAGCCCAGGAGGGGTGGCTGGCAGCGGCCGCGATTACGAGGGCTTCCACACGGAAGCAACAGAAGGGCTGGGCTGAAATCTGGCTCCGCTCTTCCCAAACACACGGGCCGGTCTGCTGCCAAAGCCCAGAGACCCCACCCACAAAACCACTGCCGCTCTCCACAGACTCAAGCACTGAGCAGGAATGGCCAAGAATCAACAGAAAGAGTCGAATGGCGAATAGGAAAGAGGGAGTTTCATTAGGACCGATCAGAACCTGTGATAATTGGTTAGAGCCTGATTGTGGAATTGAATGTAAATTAGAGAAAATTAATGAGAGGGTTTGATCGCAGTGTTGTGAGAATTCCCACCAGGGACTGGGCAGTAATTGAGTCCAGGCCTGGTAGTACGCAGGCCGCTCGGCAGCAGAGCGTCCTGTTCGGCCCAAACGCAAGCTTTACTGTCACGGTGTGCACTGGAGCAGCAAAGAGAAGGCTAGAGGCTTTAAACTCCTGCAGCTGACCTTGAAGTGTTCGAGCCAGGAGTGAGAATACTGCTGAAGAGCAGAGGGCGGGGGCGGAGCCACAGCAGACGTCCTATCAGATGAGTCCCCGTTTCCTCCCCTCCTCATTCCTCCCTGTAGCACTGGCTCTATTTGTCAGCCTAATCACTAATTATATTTTCCCCCATTTCTGAACCAGCCCAACAGTCTTATCTATGCAAATGGGAAATGATTGTCTATATGAACCTGAAAGCATATTATTAGGATCTTGCAGAGCTTGCAGGTTATAACCTGGCTTCTTCTGAGATGCAGTCTCAATTACCACCCCAGTGCTAGTCCCTACACACACACACACACACACACACACACACACAGAAAATGACTCCTCTGAAGGACAGTCACTTCCCTTATGCATCCCAGGGCAGAGGACCCATGAGCAAGAGCTATAGACATCCAGAGTGTCTGGTACAGGACCTGCAGGGCACCATGTTCATTCTGGATGTTTGCAGGAGACGTGGGGATCAGGGAGCTGGGCCTGCTCTGCCTGGATGTGACAGCACCGCCTGAAGAGCGAATTCTGCGTGCCTGGATCTAGCCGGCTGCGAAACAGGTGATGTCAGGCATCTCCAAAAAGACAGTCGCCCAAACCAGCACGCTCAGATTTCCACCCTCCCGGTTCCCCATAGATCGACATCTCCATCAAGATCCACACTGCACTAAATGTTTGCTCCAAGAAAGCCAGAAAACTAACGTTGGCTTCCGCAGGCCTGACAGGTTTTTTGGATGAACTGAGCTCCAAAACGTCTCTTTCTCATTTGGAAACCTCAGTTGAGTGTCAATTTTGTACAACCTGCTGTAGGCAATTAGTATTTAATGAGCTTTAAGTATTTATTTAATGAGGAGAGGCTACCCCATCAGTTCTGAGCTAATCTTTTGGCTTGGCTAGGATAATGACTCTCAGAGCTCATCAGGGAGCAGGAAAGAGCCCCCTGCTTCATCGCACATCGATAAGAACTTTAAACTAATGCAATCGGCTAGAACCGTCAGAACCAAGACCGTGACAGACTTCGAGGGCGCAGCTGTAATGTATTTACATTTAAACTCACTGCCTTAACATTTTTCCATACAGGACGTAAGCAGGACATAAAACAGGACCGGAACCATAACTAGGACTGTGCTGCAACGCCCGATTTAATCAGGGCCAAGCGCACAGGCACACCGCTAGGCCATGCGGTACTAACCAAAGTGAAGCGGGACACGGCTGTCTGGGAGAGTCTGAGGAACTACACGGCCGCCTGCCGTGAGCGCTCTTAATCTGTCAGCCAGTGAGGAGTAGGATCACACGGTGGAAACAAGAGCACTCTGGAGAGGAGACACAACACCACCGTTCCCCATTTAGCGCCTCATCTAAACGAGTTTAGTGCGCAGCTACACCCGCAGCCCTCCACTGCCGGCAAGAGTTCCTCAGAAAATGTAATTGGGAGTCACTCGTCTTGTCCCGTCTTGCACCGCATGCTCTCCGTGGCGTGGGAGGACGCCGTGCTGGCAATACGGCGACGGGGAGCGGGCGCTTCGGAAAGTTTGCGATAGTTTGGCGTTCCGTGGCGGCGGGTCACCAGGAGGCGTGAAAGGCCACCAACACACAAAGCGAAGAGGCACTTGTCTCGAGCACGTCTCTCTCTCTCTCTCTCTCGTTAGGTAATGGAAGGCACGTCACAAGGCACACTGGTCCAAGCGCTCAGAGGCTGGACAAGGCCCATAATTACCATGTTTCACTTCTGCAAGAGGATCAGAAATGAGAGCATAAGAGAAAAAGCAAAAAAAACTTCCTACTGCTCTCTGCCACTGCGAAACACAAATTCACCTCAGCTTAAATCACACCGCAGCTAAACCAAACGCAAGGAAACGTGAGCATCCCAGGATGCTCACGCCACACGCGGGGCTCACTTGTAGAACTGAGGCACAGCTCCAGTTGCTCTGGCTTGTATTTCTGATAATTAAACATTACCAAAGTTTGGAGATTTAATAGATTATTGAGTGACATGAGGCTGGCAAGCTTCAAGGGAGGGGGAACCCCTCCAAATGTCTAACTCCACATCAACTTCACCAAAAGCCTTTTCACATAATCGCTCAAACTCTGAAAGTCATCTTACATTTTGGCATAAAATAAGCTTATGCTTTTCCAGCTGAAAACCTTGACAGATTTCACAGTCTGCTGCACTATTCTGTGAGAAATCCAGAGAGCAGCCAAGACACCTAAGTGCATATTCCACAAGAAAAGAGCGATACAGTGTTCGTTAAGAGGCCTGCTTCCTGTTCTTTGCCACCCACACGTTGACAGGTGTCTCCTAACGTAATTATTGTGAAGTGGGCAATTATGAGCTTATTACATAGTTCTATATGCCTTGTTTTATGTTTGGGTGTCTTTGTTTATTCCGCTCGGACACTGCACAGAGAAGCCCAGACCTGTTCTATTTCCTGATCTAATACATTTCCATTAGCAGTTAAGCAGGTAAGAATTTGGTAGAAAACTGTTCTTCCTACTTCAATGCAATGGCAACATTTGCCTGAAGCCTGAAGCGCATGCAGAAAATATGACAGAAAATATGGTAATTTCTTGAAGAAATTAAAATTACTTGATGTAACTGGTAAAACATGCAAATGCATATGGGTACAAAAGGTTTGTCAATAAATTGCTACTCAACCGTTTAAAGCCGATTTTAAAGTTAATCAAGTATCTTGTACAAGTTGCCTTTTGCAACACATTCATTTCACGAATATCAAAATGAGATTGAAACATGGTGAATCATGACATTATTCACCAATTTACCAGTGTTATTTTTTCAACCGCATGTCTGTGTGTGTGTAAAAGAGTAAGTGATTCACTGAGAGGGATGCGTGGGTTCCCATTCAGGTCTCAGACAAACCAAAGCCAGTCTACAGAGTGATGAGACTCTGGGGACAGAACACACTGTCATTCTGTGCTCACTGTGCAGACACGAAGTACTAACCCAAAGTTCCCTCAGAAACAGATCCTTCCAAAAGGTCTGAAAAACAGAATGGCCACAGTTCTGCACTCCACCAAGAGTGTTTAATTATCAGATGAACTTTTATTTCTTATAACCATAATGACCCTTTTCATACATTTGAAAATGAGACTTCAAAGGAAAAGTCAAGAAACTCTTGAAAAGTAAGATGATGCTACTTCTGTGTCTAAATGGACATCCTGATGCTTAATAGACATAAATAGGTGACAAATTAAAACAAAAGAACTCAAAGTACAATAGAAACAAAGCACTTGAACAAAAGCCTTCTCCACTTACACTCAGACATGTTCATTCATTCATTCACATATTGTAATGCTTTATTGGTAACCATATGTTCATAAAAGTCTAATTTCAACAATATTACAATTCCCACTTGATAAATCCATGGCTAGTAATCTCACGTGGGCACTAAACAAACATAAATAAATAAATAAATATTAATATATATATATATATATATATAAATAAATATTAATATATATATATATATATATATATATATAAATAAATATTAATATATATATATATATATATATATATATATATATATATATATATATATATATATAATGCCCATTCTCTGGCCATATTCCTGGATTTAGGCAAAACACACACATAACCATAAAACAAAGACAATTATTGTTCTGGGTGTGAATTAGCCTTGGGCCAATAAACAACAGCAAGTTTATGGCTTTGCTCCTTTCCATCATATAAAACTGCCATGCTTTGGACCTTTTAAATGGCTTTGCCTGCATTCAACCATTCCTCTTGTATTCACAGTCTAATCTATAGTGCAATCAAAATTGTGTGAACCAATTGTGATGTTAAAAACTTTAAAACAGTAATGACTGGGGAACTGCAGATGAATAAAAACACGCGTTTTCCCTTTAAATTGTAGCACTGCCTTATTCCAGAAATTCTCCCTTGCTCTCCCACTGGGATTCAGCAAATGATCACACATGTATACAATCCAGCAGTGCAACAATACACATCTTCAGGTTTGTTATTTTTGAGTCATACTAAATTTCAATATTTTAAATTCCACAGCTGCTTTAAGTCATATTACATTACACAGCTTCTAGCATTTTTTGTTCCTTCGGTTTTTTGTGTTGTGTGAATATAAAACAGAAATGTGAATAGGGGGAAAAAGAAACCTTCTCAGCTCTAGCTGAAAATAGCAGACCTTCTAATAGCAGACCTGCGGAGCTCTGGGAAATGCTGTCCATAGTTACTCAGGGCAGCGGTTACCCTTATACGCCAGGCGTTAAACACATCACACGATACACAGGTCAAGCATCCGTATCCACCCTCAATCCTACTTCTTACACTGCTCCTGTTCAAGGTCAATGTGGTGGTCACACAGTGCTTAGATCTGCAAGCCCCTATTAAACTATAACTTAACCCTTGGCATTTATTTATTTCATACAGAATTAGACTGATTAGTTTTATCTAAATAAATACAGACTGCATCCGTTTTGCTAATTAACCTAATATTACCTATATAGTTCATTAGTTATATTCCTGCATATTTATTAGACATTCATTGCAGAACTAATGTGAATATATTGATAAACTGGGCCTCCAGCAATGCAAGAGTTCTCTTAGGCAGACAAGGCGAAAACGTATTTTAATTTAACTTAATTTCAAGGTTTATTTCACATTCCTGGTAAGGATAATTGAAATAAATAATTAAAAACAAATACAAATCTAAACATATTTTTATTACATATTTTTATTAATTAGGTACCTTTGATGAATCATTTTAATTATGCATTTTTACTTTTCATTTGATTTAATGTCACATAATATAAGTAATTAATGAATAAATAATTTAGATCAAAACCCCAACCACAGTTCAAAACTCATGAGTAAACAGTATACAGTTCGAGGGACAGGACACACGTGCCGGAACAGAGTGCAGGCACAGCGTGCCAGGCGTGCTTGCTAACTTGCTGTTTTGTGAAAACTATGACAGGGGAAAGAGGTGTTCAGGGGCTGCTTCACCTGTCTAAGAGGAAATACAGAGTATGCGGGTCCGTTTTTTGCTGTTGGTTTTTATTTCTTGCTGATGAAATGATTTCAGTGACATACATATACATTATACACACACAATAATATTTTATATATATATATATATATATATATATATATATATAAAAAAAATTCATATATATTTATTGTGTGTGTATATATTCCTGTAGGGATGTGATGAACTAAAAAAATGTTATCATCGGGGATCACAATCACAATATAATTTTTTGTTATCACAGCCTTGTTACAACATACTGGAAATGTGTAAGAAGCTCGCTCGCTCGCTCGCTCTCTCTCCCTGTGTGTGTGTGTGTGTGTGTGTGTGTGTGTGTGTGTGTGTGTATGTATGTATGTATGTATGTATGTATGTATATGTGTGTATACACACACACGCACACATTTTATATATATACACACATTTTATATATATACACACACACACACACACACACACGGAGAGAGAGAGAGCGAGCAAGCGAGCTTCTTACAGATTTCCAGTATGTTGTAACAAGGCTGTGATAACAAAAAATTATATTGTGATTTTGATCCCCGATGATAACATTTTTTTTAGTTCATCACATCCCTACAGGAAAATATGATCGTGACCCCTGTCTGAGAGTTTTGCCAATATCTTCATGACTAGAGAGAAAGTAGTCATGTTGAAGACCCACATTTATAGCAAACACAGAAGCCCCTATTAGACAACAAGCAGCTCCCTGATAATAAAATCAACCCATAAAAGGAGAAGCACCCTAGTTCCTTCCCATCCTCCTGGTTACTGGCAAAGGCACTCAGTACAGAAATGACATTCACTGCATTCAGTCTTCAGTGCTGAGATACATTTCCCCCTATATCAGTACTAATCTCATCACACTGACTTGAAGACAACAGATTTCATAAGTCTGTTAGTGGCTTTCTCTCACCCCTCTTTCCCAACCTCTCCGTTTCTCTCTCTCTCTCTGCCTCTCCCTCTCTCCCCAACCTTCACTTTAAATCCTATTAATTACTGGCAACTAATGCTTAATACATTCTGTGTGGATTCTTTGCAGATTGTTTTGCCGTGACGATCACTCAAGCCGGTCTTTTGCACGCAGGCTGATTTCAAACACAGGTCTTTCATGTGGATACATTTGTTTTTGTTTGTTTTAAAGTTGGCCTGAAGAGGGTTCTGCCGGTCGTTATCATCGCAGTGGCAGCGCTGCCTTTCAGTTCATCCCTCAGAAGAGTCGTCCCTGGTCCCAACCTCAAATCCAAAAACCAAAGGACAAGGGGAAATCAAACACGCCAGCGTCTTATCAGTATTCTACGACGACGTGCAGAGACCCCTACCCCAGCAGCGTGAGAGACGGAGGCGGGCCTGGGAGACTGAAGGCCGTGGAATGTTTCTGATGTGCAGATATGTCAGCACACTGGTCATGCAGAGCAAGGCTGGAATGCTTTAGTGCTGCTGTAATGCCCCTGTTCGTGCAGTCCAAATGGGCGCATGTGTGCGAGAATGCATGCGTGTGCTAATGAGGAAGTCTGACGGTCATGTGCATCAGATAAGTGGTGCCGATTTGTTCCACTGAAAACATGAAATATTATTTCTTCCATATACCTGAGACTTGCATCAAATCCAGCTATGTCCGAGAGCACTCACTGGGTAAACTCAAAGCTCTAGAAACCAGGACATTTTTCAGTTACTTTAACCTTTGAGTCTTGACTTTTATGCAGCACTGAAGTAATGCCATTAGAGTACTTTTAACGCATCGTGACCGTCAAAGGTCTGAACACAACACGGCAATAAAAAGCATCAAGTCTGCAAGCTCAAGTTTCAAAAATTGACTCGGTGCATCCAACAAGGTGCAGACTTCAACTGCCATATTTAAGGAATTATTTCCTGAAGGAAAACAAACAACAACCCACCCCCCCCCCCAAAAAACCAGTAGCGTTTTTTTCGATACATAGTAGGAGTGGGACTATATGTGTCTATGTATATATGTTTTGGATGTGAGGGGTTTGGGGGATGGGAGCATAAGTTGAAAGGAATGTCTCCCTAGATGCGGCTCACCACAACCCACCCAGGAAAACCACACACGCACACCACAGCTCGCTCATGCACACGCTCATGCACACGCTCATGCACACGCTCATGCACACGCTCATGCACACGCTCATGCACACGCTCATGCACACGCTCATGCACACAGTCACTTTTCTGATGTCCTTATGACTTTGTTACCATCATGAGCTTAGGGAATGAAAGGCAGTTATCTCAAACACACATGGCTAAGCAAAATTACATAACTTTTTGAAGACAGTAAACATGCACGCTTACATAACATATGTGTGTATACATGTACACACTCATTATGTGAAGTGAGCTGGTCTAACAGCTGTGCTGTTGTCCATTAAAGCTTTTTATGCATCTAATGATTTTAAAAGCACCCCACAGTTGTTGGGAGCACATGGTATGGATAAAGATGAGAAAGTTCAGCTGCTCACCCAAAACAGTGTACAGTGCAGCCTTAGCACTGTTACTTCAGTGCCTGCGCCCTCTGTGTATGCAGAATATGTATAAGAAAGAAAGTAGGAATATGTGAGTGGCAACCTGCTTGAGTGACTGCCTGGAGTTGTATGGAACAACAACAACAAGTTTGTTTTCCAAATTTTTAGTTGCTTATCCTTAAATTCCTCATCTCTGTGATACAAAGCACATGTTGATAAGGAGCTAAACTTCCACCAATTAAAACTACTAAAGCTATAGTAAGTTAGAACACAGCTATCCACGTTTCATTTTCATCAAATAACTATGGCAGGTATAGAAAAAGACCATCACCCATCCTGCTACGCTATTCCCCTCCCATCACAGAGCTCCTTAAGGGTCAGGAGTCCCCCTCATTTGTCATTCGGGTACGAGATGCCCAATGGTCCCCCTCCCCCCAATTTTTCCCTGTCAAAGTATACAGAGCACCACCTCACAGCCTGGCAGGCTGCCCGGGTGCTCGATGACACCGCGCAGGCAATGGTTCGGAACCACGCTGTGGCAAGCATTGCATTAGTCGTCCTGGGCGAGGAATTGGGGGGGGGGGGGGGGGGTTGTTTCACTCCATCGAGTGACCCCCTCTATTAACATGGTGTTCAGTCCCTCTATGAAATGAGCGAATCTGCTGCAACTGTGGCAAAAATAAAAGCCCAACAAAAGTAGGCAAGCCTGGTTTTGCTGGACTACAGTGGACTGCATAGCATCCGTCATACAAGTGTCAACGGCAACAACAGAGAGGCAGCTATTCATTTAGGGGCCATGTGATATAACCTTGAGACGTAATGTAGACTCTTGGTCAATGTCCTGCGTTTACAAAAGAGGTGCTGTGGCATAAAATGTGGCATCTATTATGTCTCACGCATCGTTTTATGTGTGCCTGCCTAACAAAAAAGACACAGGGCTTCTTCTCAGAGAACTATAGAAATCCGATACGCTCTTTGGCTTTGTATCTTTGTTTTTAACTCACTGGGCGAGGTTCCTAAAACTCAAGGTCTACGTTTATCTAGACCCATTCAAGTAACTTAGCATGTAACTTAACATAAACCCGTTTGTCTTGCCAATCAGTTGCTGAGCTGGGTTTCTGGCGTTAATAAGCACACATGATGAATATAAAATATTACTCGATGTGATCTCAGACTTTCAGGGAACGTGTGACTATACCAACCACTTTGTCCTTTCTTGAGCCTTAAGAAGGGTTTTGGTACAATGAGGATGATGTATACAAAGATGAACAACGAGACGCTTGTGAAAAAGGTTTTCACCATAAATTGTTTCGCTTCGTTTCACCAGCAGCTTGTGTTTCTTTTAACTACCTATAAAGTGGTATTTATAGACATTTCTAGGGTTTTGGATCATAAAATGCTTTAAATGTATCATTCATCAGTACAGCAATATATTTTTAAGCACTTGACAGGTTTGAGATGTGTCCATCGCCAATACAAAGAACACTGTAGATTTCAGTAGCCGTATCTTATTCTTTCAGCTGAATTAAGAAACCTTGAAGAGGTTGCTAAGAAGGCTTGAACGAAACACTTGAAGGAAGCCATATAGCTACAAAGACATTCATACCTCCCTGCACACCTTCACATCAGTGATTCCAATACCATTTCAAACAAAGACCCACATGATAACATAAGGTTGCCTAATGCTCTTCTATCACCAAATGATGCACCGCTGGGGTCATTTGTGAATGAACGCAGCAGAGGCATGCGCATCACTACATTTTCCTGCTATCGCTCAGTATTTGCTATCTACCGTTAGTCTGAAATGTGGCTAATTAGATTCCTCAAGCATGCACGTTTAACATGAGGACAGAGTCAGTCGGATAGTGAGTGAAAACGTCTCATTTAGGCAGATTGTCTCGGTGGTCCGGCTACAGTCCACACCATGGTTACAGGCGTGGCCTTGTGACACTTGTCAGAAAGATTTTTAGTTTTCATAATGGCAGCTCGTGCCACAGGCGTTTCTTTAATTTCTATTGGATGAGAACTAAAGCACCCAAACTAAAATTACCTAAAGCAATGCAACGGGTTCCTATGTCCTTGCAAGAAAAGTCAGTGACGGCTTAACTAAAAAGAAAAAACAAACGAACAAAACCAAAAAAAATAAATAAAAAAATGGCACTTGCCCATTTCTTCGCTTACGTTTTTGCACAAGCAGAAACATTTTCCTTGGTGACGATGCCTCAGTGTGCGCAAGCACCATTAGGCAGTGCGGAGGAGCAGCAGGAGCATGGGCAGACAGTCCTCCTCATCGTCACAGCACTGGTGTACACACACTGCCGTGACTCAAAACCAGAGACGAGAAGCCTGAGGATTCCAGCAGCGCCGTGCCAAGTGTGGCCCCACCAGCCCTCCGGAATGCTGAACGGAATGCAGCCTCAGAGTACGTGATCGAGAAAGGTGAGCGCTTTAAAGGAACAGCTCTGGGAAAAATCTCATTCTGGTACTCGGACATACGCTACTGTGACCTATAAAAACGGACAACAAGGAATGACAAAATCGCAACTAATGTTTGTGGCGTTAGTGCCATCTCTCATTCAGAGCCTGGAGTAGATTTACCTGTCAAAAATGGGGAGACCTGAATTGGGTTTTTAGTGTACATGCTGGATTTAGCCTACAGTAATATTATGTGAGGAGACAGTTATATATAGGTACAGTTATATTTTAATCAATTTCTTTAGCTGTGTCTACTTCACAAATGTAGCATTCGCTCCTTTGCGGTGTTAACCTTAGATATGTTAGACGGGTAGTTCCCAAAGACATCGTCAGCACTTTTATTATCAGAGAAGAAAAACACCTTAGTTATTCTACAGCCTATTCATTAAAAAAGTCCTATTCATTAAAATAATAAAAATAAAAATAAAAAGTTCGATGCATCAACTCGGATGAATCGCGTTCCTTTAACTGATGTTGCTTGGCTAATCACTAAACATTGCATAGATTAAATGTTTAAATTGTGTTGGTGTTTCATTGATACTTTCATTGATATTATAATTTTAAAAAGCATTCCTGTACTAATATGGTGAGGTTTTTGTACCTCTGAATTCAGTTTTCTACAAAAGTACTGTAAACTGGCAATCGCTGTGCTGTCTAGCTTGTCAGTCATGCTAGATTGTCAGACTATTGGTGCTTTCCATTTCACCTGCTACTCAATACATCCTGTTAAACTGAAAAACAACAGAAAGAGCAAGCTCTCGATGTGCAGTAGTTACAGCTTCATTCACTGCAATCTTGCAAAAACCTAAAAGTTTCACTTAGACAGGCTGCAAATGTATTGAGAAAGGTAGTCTTTTGTGTAAAGATTTTCTACTTTGTGCCTCACTTCTTACACAAACAATGTCAGGAGCACTTTTAAAAGACGCTGAAGTAAAATTCAATGTCAGCCTTATATTAGTCATCCATCATACTGCTCTCAAATGTCAGTTTGCATGATGCTAACAGTTTTCCTTTACTAGTAAGCTACATTAGCTTTGTAGCTTTAAAACAAAACAATCTAAATTTAGACAAGAAAAATGTCCTGACGGATCAACCATTTCTCTCTCTTCGATCTAGGACTTCATTTACCAGATGCTTCTTGATGAAAAGATCTTGCAGTCAAAAAAAACTAATGTTAAAAAACCAAGGGAAAAGCTCTGGCTAATAATGTAAAACAACTGCTAGTTTGGGAAGAACAAATTTACAGGCAACCCTCATGAAGCTAAACCTCCGGGAGTACACTAGCCAAGTCAAGGTAGATCCTGAAGATACATTCACCACACGACATAGCAGAAGCACAGAGAGCTAAAATCCCCTCAGATTAGTCACCCCCAGACCTCTCCCTTAGAGACAGCAAGAGAGGCAGCTGGAGATGTGCCAGGGAGCGCTGGAGCTCTGCTCTAAAGCTAGGAATGAAAAAACAAAAAAAAACACTAAACGTATTTTAATACTCAACATTTTCAAATAAAGTAAATGAACAAGTCCTCTCACTGAACGATCGGAAAAAGGAAGACAGGCAACGCTGGAAGTACAGTACTCCTGAGAGCACTCTTCCGAATTCCAGTCTGTGCCTTGCATTCCCAGCACAGCGGATCTGCAGCATTGCAATGAGAGACCTAGTCGCTCCACTGTTCCCAGCACAGCGGATCTGCAGCATTGCAATGAGAGACCTGGTCGCTCTACTGTTCCCAGCACAGCAAGTCACTAAAATCTTTACCTAGGGTGTAATTGCCCGCAGTGAGAGAACATAACAGCAGGGCTGAAATCGAGAACCTCCATGCGACACGTCATTATTTATTTTCGTGGAACAGTTAGTATGTTCATGCTACAAAAATGACAAATCTAGTGTCACTTAAAAACATGGTTGCCATAAGACATTTGCCAAAAAAAGTGTATATATACTTAGTAGACTATTTCAAGCCCATTATACACCACAGAAAGGGAAAAAACAACATTCTTACATCAGTTCTGGATGTGTCCAAGAATTAGAAAGGCAAGAAATCCCCACATTCTCTACATATGTATCAACTGAATTCAAATTAGTCTAGTTTGTTAAAATATAAACATGTCAGCTAACATTAGCTAGTTCTTTAACCAACGGATTAACTATCATACAGGCATATTGTAGTCATTAATTGCATTTCAGAATTATGGAATTTAACCACATAATTCATAGTGCTATTCTTAAACATGAGACAGTAGGTAAAAGTATGCAATTTCTGATATTGTTGTAATAATAGCTATACTAGCCATAAGTTTTTAATTTCACATTAATAAAAACAACCCCAGGAACTCCAAACCTGCTCCAATCCAAACAAGAACCTAAAATTCCCTTTTCACTTCCATCATTGATTCTGCTTTGAATGGGAGAGCGATTGAAATGCTTTAGTTACTTCTGAAGAAATGTTGTCAAGACGTAAGGACATTAGCTGCAAACGGAAATCAGTCCATCAAACTGATACAATGTTCATGATGGATTTGCTCTTGGACTGAGCAGACACTAAAACATTTAGATGACAGTCAAATGAGCTGTCTGATGCCATAGACAGCTAAGTGTAAATCCTATATGCATGCATGTGCATGCACTAGATATATAGATAAATATATGCACTAGCAGCTGTTTTAACACTAAAGTTTCAGTAGAGTTTCTTTCCCCACACCACTTCCTTGACCCTCTCCACCAATGTCGTTCTCTTTTTTACATGATGAAGTTGCCATCACAGAGGTAATGGACTGAAGCCCTTAGGCAGAACAATAAAACACCGAGATGGGCACATGAGACATTGGCCTGATTCACATTTAAAGAATAGGATGACCCTAATCCATTCCCTCGCTCTCTCAGACAGCACACAGCCAGGAAATCACGGAGGACAATGAAAACTTGTGTTCTTGGAATGCAACCATGCTTCACTGCCACTGTCGAATTTTGGCTTTACGTGAATAGCAAATCGAAAGGCATTACAGGGAAGTAGACAAAGCCCTATCATTTAAAATGACAAATGCACATCCCTGCAACATTGATTTTCCCAAAATGGAAGTGGCTAGGGGAATTGAGGGAGGGTTTCAGCTTTCTAAAAGGGAACTGGGCCAAAACGTGAGTTTGGACTGTAGGCCAAGTAGCCTGCGTGGAGTTCACTGCCTGAAATGCAAAATGTACCGGCGCACTTTTGCACGTTGAATACAGAACGGAAGTCAGCGGCACTGCAACTGAGCCTAATGTCCTGCAACGACCAGGTGTTAATCTCTCCACAGCATGGGCCCTATAGTGGGACACTTTACTCTTATCCTGCTGCTGCTGTTGGCGCTTCTGGGACTCAGGTTTACCCTGCATCTCAGAGAGAAAAGGATGGCAATGTAGGATCAGCTGCTGCTGGCCATGTGACATGGCTTTAGAATCCCTCCCCGTTCTCCCTACATCACCATCAGCAGGAGGTTGCCTGCCATTATTAGCTCTCGTCCGTTACCCATTGCTGAGCCTGATATAGCAATCAACCCCACTACCCCAAAAAGATAGACTTGCACCCAGACACCACAGAGATGTCAGTGTGGGATCCAATGTTAAGAACCCTCCCTCCAGTGTCTCTCTCTCTCCGTCACACACACATACAACGATTTTAAGGCACAAACATCCTAAAAAGGCTCCCTGAAGCAGTATCATCCATTAGACACTATTTTTGGGCAGGATTCAAGGAAGACAATCTCCACATGCTTGAGCTCTGGAGCTGGATTTGAAATAAAAGTAGCAGTGTGCTGTGTAAATGCCTGGTCTAGGAGAGGATTTATTACTCTACAACTTGCTGATAATGGAGCCAAACCTGACCTGTGGACATGAACTGACCGTTTATTCTTTTACGGCCGGCCGGCCGCCCCCCCACACACGAGCGCGCAGCAAAAAAAATATTTAAAAAATGTAAAGTGTATGTGTGTGTGTGTGTATTTGTTTATGCTCGGACAAAGGCACTTGGGATGAATAGTCTGATCTTTTTGACACGTCACCTCGGACGTCTCGGGATATGCCACAATTACAGAGTGAAAACACATCAATGCCTGTTTGTCACTACTGATTAATCATAACATTACTCAAAACAATCAACTTTAATGGTCAAGTCATGCAGGCTTGGTGGGAGAAGACACAGACATTGCACACACTGCACCCCAGGGGTAAGAGTCAGTAGCTTATTCAGTCCACAATTTGCTCTGATTACCACCACACTGAAAAAGTGCAACTGAACTTGCAACTGAAATGACTGGGAACTTTGAGCAATATGCCTGTCAAAAGAGACCATAATCCTGCAGCCCCTTGATTCAGCGAAGAAGACAAAAAGGAAGTCAGACCAAAGCAATTGAACAGTGCCCACACATGACACCATTATGATGTGCTACAGGTCCTGCATTCATTTGTTGCACTGGATGAAATGGATTAAATCAATATGCATTTCAGTCAGTTGATGCCACACTCTCAGTGATTTAAGTGCCAGCTTCCACAAACTGACAATACCGTTGCACTTGAGTGTGACATAAACCGAAGGAAGATGGGTGCGCCAAAGAAAAAATGACACTCAAAACAACAGACACCCCCTGCAGAGCCACTTGAAGCAATCTAGCCTGAAAAATCGCTGAGTCAGCAGTGCCACTTTGCTCAGAGATAGAATTTTAGCTGATTTTGATTTCTTTCACCAGTTGCAGGACAGGCAAAGAAAATTACAGATAGCACAAAAAGGAAAGAGACAGTGAATCACTCTGAATAGTGTAATATCAACAGGATGCAGTGGACACAACTGGCTGGGGGTTAGGAACATAGCTAAAAACATTTTACTACCCACATCACATAGTATTTATGGATCAATTTTACGCAGAAATGCAGTGGTGTTCTTTATCAGATACTTTTTCATTTTAATATTTGAAACTATTGTGACATCTTGGGGGTCACACTGCGACCACTTCACTGATTGCCATCAAAAGCATTTTTTTTTTTTTAGGACAAACATCATGCAGAAGTAAGAGCAACACGATGCTAAAAGGTAGCCTCTGTCACGTGACTGCAGTAGCTTCCAACTAGGGACTTCCTTCATTGGACCTGAATACAGTTATTATGAGTCACTGGAAGATGGCAAGAATGAACAGTTTGTCAATCCTAGCTAAAATGAGATATTTACTGTGCGGTTGCACATCAGTTACAGCTCTAATGCCCAGCTTTGACAGCAATGCTCAAAGTCACAGCCAAGCAGTACTAGCTGAAAGACATTCCCTCATCAGGTGGAGTATTATTCATGTGTTTAGTCTTCCAAACCTACAGAACACCATGAGCAATTGCTGAGTAGTGTGTGTGGCGACCTTATTTCGAAACCACAGATTTTCTAGTTGAGAATTTAGGCCACAAAGCAGACTGCCTCGTCGACCCACAGAGATCGAAAGGGTAAAAAAACAACAAAAAACTGTTGCATTCCAACAGGAACTGGTTCTTTAAACTTAACAGCCAACATCACTGTACTTCCAGTTAAACAAGCTCTCACATAATCAATTACTTTGTTGATATAGACCAGGCCTGCGATACTAAAACTTACTTAGGGTATAGTTTAGTTTAACACCTATAAAAATATGTAGAAGCAAGTTCAGTATGGCTCATCATACTAACCTGGTTCCTCAGCTAAATAAATATATTATCGTATTATTATTATTATTATTATTAATAACTCAACTTCTGCCTGCCTACGTCATTTTCGGAAACGTCACTTAGCTCAAACTTTTACGCAACAGTCCGCCGACGGCCGACTGCACCTACAGTCCAGGTACAACGTTCAAGTGCATAGGAACTACGATCTTTCCACAACGTGTCACTACAGAACTGGACGTCCGTCGGACATAAAGGCAGTTAATGTGGCACTGGAGCTATGCGGTCATTTTCACGGTGTGCTCTCCAAGACGGAAATGAGCGCATTAGGAAGCCTCTCCCGTTTCCAGTGTTTTTTTTTTTTTTTCCCCTCATTGATCCGCAAAGAGCGTTATGCCGTTTACTCATGAAAACAGGTGGTAGTTGATTCAAACACATCGCAACTTTGGGCGACGTTTCTGTTTCGGCGGTACCCATTAACTAAACGTTTTATATTACGAAAGAGCGATGCGGGTCTTTAAGGAGCAGTTGATCTACAAACAAGACGCGGAACACGAGCCACCACCTACTTTTCCCCATGGCAAAGTGCGAGCTCTGGAAAGATTGTACTTGTTCCTTAGCCTACGCCTAAATCTAGGCAGAAAAAACTGTATTAATCAAAAGATTATACATGACCGTCATTTACGTTTGCCTTACCTCTTTCCAAAGTTGATTCTTAAATCTGTATTCCGTATTTTGCCTTTTTGCCCCGCCAGCCTTTGGCGCAGTGTGTTCAAACGTGTATGCTGAGGACCGAAGTGCCGAGCGCCGGACCCTCCCACACGGCGAGCACAGCCTGCTAGAGAGATTTGCGCCCGGCGTCTATTGGTTCGGAGGGAGGTGCCGCCGTTCAAATCGCACGGATCTCCTCCCTCCCACGGTTGAAACGGAATGACATCATTGGCACAAGTGGAACTGTGAACGAGCACCGGTAGGGGGATCTGGATATGTGTGCCACGGGCGGACAAAAAGTTAATTGGCAACTCCTGATTAGAATAAACCACAAATGGATGTCATACAGAATTATTTGTCTTGGCCTTGTTGATATGAACTACTGATTTGTGTTTTTCAGGGCTGCCCTATAGTTTATATGGCTCATATGCGGCATTACTATTTATTATTTCATATGAAAATGTTATTTTATTTGCCTCAGGCACTGGGTTATTCTCTACTGGTGTAAGTGACTCAGCCAGCCAATGGTGGCACCTTCTAGTACAACAGTGGTGTAATTGAAGGGGACATTACCCCTGTTTCCAGTGAGCCTCATTTTAGCCCTGTTCTGCAGCCGGTGATTATACGACACCGATGGGACATGTTGTGAAAGGAAAATCGATGGCCAAAGTTGTATAAGTGATCTTGCGTAATCCATAATCCCCATGTAGAATATGCTTTTCAAATACACAAAACACTCTTCACACCAACTGTAAAAACAAAATTCTTCACAAACCAAATTATGGCACAGAAATACTTCATTTGAAATCCTGTTAGTGATTATTTTTAAGCATTGTTTAAATACAGATGATTGCAGATACAGAGGTACAGAAATGCATTGGGTAAAGGTCCATTTTATCATTCGGCCCCCAGGCTGCAGTCTTTACACGGCTGCTCTCTTGAACCAATAGGAATTTGTGGTCCAGATCGCACTTTCTAAATAGTGTGTGTGGGGGTAGCATATAGATTTAAAGTGGCCTCGAATCACATGGAAACATGTTTAAATCCGCACAGTGTTCTGGCTTACTATCAATAAATTTTGCAGTGCTGTGCAGTTGCCATAGTGATGAAGAATAGTGTAACCTATTGCATGGCCCTAACCTACAAGTATCGAGATGTATTTTGTGTATTCATCTGCATAGTGTGTGTGTGTGTGTACGTGTGTGTGTGTACGTGTGTGTACGTGTGTGTGTGTGGTTGTGTGTGTGTGTGTGTGTGTGGTTGTGTGTGTGTGTGTGTGTGTGTGGTTGTGTGTGTGTGTGTGTGTGTGTGTGTGTGTGTGGTTGTGTGTGTGTGTGTGCATACATAGCTGTGATTACACTGCTGGAGCCCAGAGTCTTCTCTGCATTTCAGTTCATATGTAATCGTAGTGGCCTTAGTGAGAAGTCCCACTCTTTCACGCATTATGCAAGGAGGGAAGAAGGAGATTTTGGGGGGGGGGCGGCTGAGAAAAGAACAGAACCAGCACACATCCTACATCAGTGGGTCCGTGTTTCATGTTCAGAACCAGGTCATGATTTCAAAGCTACCCCATAATTATTTTTTCCTAATAGTGTTATGGTTGATGTTCCACATGCAGATTAAGCCTAATATAAATAGGACGTCCTGTAGAAAACCACCATCAGCTGTCTGAGCAAGCCTGCTTCTGGACCAGATCTGTGCACTTAACACTGGTCCTTATAGTAGCCCATTTGAAAGTACATCTGGTGCCAGT
This sequence comes from Electrophorus electricus, assembly GCF_041902795.1. Lineage (NCBI taxonomy): Eukaryota > Metazoa > Chordata > Actinopteri > Gymnotiformes > Gymnotidae > Electrophorus > Electrophorus electricus. The sequence goes on along the minus strand of NC_137521.1, from coordinate 7,767,432 downwards.
GTGTGTGTGTTTATGTGTGTGTGTGTGTGTGTGTGTGTGTGTGTGTGTGTGTGTGAATGTGCACCATCAGCATCCTCTTCTGGCTGTAGGTCAGACCTGGTGGGTTAATACATTACTCAGCTGAGCTGTAGCTGAGTTGGTGTTCTGGTCTCACATCCTTATCTGGTATCACACGCTACCCCAAGCCATTGCAGAATGTCTTCTGAAACCTTTGATCATGGGCCTGAACAATAAGAGGATCAACAGCAAGAGTGTCGTCATGGCAAAATGTTCTCTGTAGGAATGACAGCAGGAAACCGAGAGAAGATACAAATATGTGTTACTATGTTCTGTTCACGAGCCATAGTTACCTGCTCATCTGCCGACAGCGGTTCCATTTGTAACAGAGTATTACCTGAGCCCCATTGGGAAGAGTATTTAAAGGCAAGACCAAATTGATGATGGATGCCTAAAGAAAGCCCCACAGGAGGCAGCTGTGTGCATTTCAAAACTCTTATCCTCCATTAAAGTCCAATTATGTCCTCAATATACTTTTACTAATTTACTAATATTAATGAATGATAAACTATCCTTATAGGCCAATTAGGGATGGTCTGAAATGGGTTAATCTCCAACAGTGTAATTATTGGTTGGAGTGCACAAATGAGAGGCTTTGGTAAAGTAACAGATTTTCCTTAGATGGTAGAGAAAAGCTCATGCGCGTTTGCCTAGAGGTCTAAAGTGATCAATATTTGATGTGATGATAGTGGGAACCTGGGTAAACAGGGCCATCGTTTGGCTGTGTGATAAAGGGGGTGTCTCATTATATCTGAAGGGGCACAGACACAGCAGGGTTGCTTGCTGTTTTCTTTGGATTAAGCCTCCTCTATCAGAGTATCCGTCCTTGCGTCACCGCTCCCACGCTCATTATGATTCTTAGTTAAGGAAACAGTGACATCTAGGGGACAGAACCATGCATTACAAGTTGTAAGGTCCCATCGATCAAAATCTGCACTGTCACGAATAGCTCTGGTTTCCGAGTTAATTCATTTTAAATGGTGCACAAGACTTTTTATATTTTTAAGTAAAAGACCCAAAACAAAGATTCAACTACTGTAAATATTGCAAAAGACTGAACACGATAAACCCATTTAGTCACCCTTTTTATGAAAAGGGAAAAATGTTTGACACAAATTCTTTCATTAAGAATCATGTTGCATTACACTTAATAAGGAAAACTTAATTCCTTAATAAGGAAACATTACACTTAATAACTATAGACATTTCAGGAAAATAATGTGGCTTAAATCTTCCCTTTTGATACCGTTTGTGAATTAAAAGTATATCGTTTTAGGCTTTAAAGCAGCATGTAGAATAAAGGTCTGAACAAGCCATCTATGTACCTTGCTGGTTTGATCAAATTAACAGGCTCACACACAACACTCCATACTGGATTTTCTAATTCAGCAGTTTTAACAGCTAATGGCTTTATGCTTAAAATCGTGTAGGAACCTTTTGTCCCTTGGCAAACCTTTGAAGCACAGATGCAGTGAAGAGGTGAAAGTTAAAGAAAAGAGTGCAATAAATGGGACAATTACCAATATATACCCCCTGGTGCTTCAGTGTACGAATTATGAATTAATGAATGGACCCATTTTTCTATAGATTATTATGTCCCCCTAATAAATTTGTGCAGTATTTAACCCTAATAAACCTTCTATCGAGCGCTATTTGTCTTTTTCAAGAATGTAAGATTGCCTGCGCTGGTAAGGCCAGCTGTTAGAGCTATGTCCCCTGCTGGTGTAGCACCTCTTTTCACATGCTATCAGGCATATTAGACTCCTGAACATTCCTGAAAGTCTTTCAGTCACCCTGCCATGTTTCTTTTCTGGAGGAACTCCACCGTCTAGAGAAGCGTGCTGCCAAAGGTACCTGATGGCATTCCAGCTACTGACTTCGCTTGGCGCTCAACAAAAGATTCAGAGAGACAACACAACTTCACAGATGTTGACACTTTTAATTAGTAATTAGCAATTTGTAATCAAGGAAGGGTCCTACAAATGTGCTGAAAAAGATCCACAAAGATCTGAGAGCACCACACGTTTGGAGGGCACACATCCACTCTTCACTAATCAGGAATAACAGCGTCTTGAAGAACCTACAGATGGTTCCAGTTGGTTTGCCCATTGTGGATGTCAGATTTATATGTGTTAGTGGGGGAATAATGACAGCATTTGTCATCTGCTCCAAGAAAGACTTGCATTATGTTCACTGGTTTTGAGAAACGGATCAGCTCACGTGTTTGCCAGTGCACATATTAAATCCTGATTGGATGACACTCTCCTGTTTACAGGGACCTGGCACGCATTAGTTTGCTGCTAAAGCTAACCTCCGCAGGTTTAATGGGACAGCCCTATACTGAACGGCCTAAGGAACATGCCATATTTTCTGGTCTCTGAATTCTGCTGCTGCTTCCTGTAGCACCTCTAGTGGATTGTTTCATGGAGAGGGTTTGCTTAATGAGCTGCTTCAGTTTTTTTGTTCTTCTTGTCAACTGCTCCTGCTGTACAGTCGCCATTGAGCTGTTGAATGAAACAACACGCCTCTTCTCCAATGGCTAACTACATTCAGCACCACTGCCAGTGCTGAGAACAGACTTGAGCAGGTTAGGAAAGTACACAAAATGTTTGACCAAAGTTGTTTTATTAGCAAAAAGCTAAATTGATCTTAAATGTATGATTTGGGCTTAAATGTACATTCAATATGCAATCGTAACAAAACAGGCAAACTCCTGACAGCTAAGTGTCATGCTTTCTATCCCTGACTAGGTTTCACTTCTACACCTGTCAGAAGCTCATATGTCACTCAGTCCAGTTCCACCAATCGCTTCAATCTCATCCGTTCCACCCCTGGTTATTGACTGTCATCCCCTGTCTTATCATTAACCTATTTAAACCTGTTTGTTTGCACTCTTACTTTGCAAAGTATTGCCATGTCTGTCTCATGCATACCAATTGTTGGCTCTGTCTGTCATACTGGTTACTGATGTGTTTTGTACCCTGTTTATTGACTCTGCCTAATCTCTGGAACTACTGTTGGTTTCTTGCTTTAATTTCTGTAAGGCAAATTTTTCCCTGAATACATAAAGTGTGTTTTCCAGCAGTATAAAGTATTATTCTGACAGGATTAGTTTTCCGGACATATGTCTGTAGTATAACTTACCACGACACCTCTGTAATGTGTGGTGGAACTCTGGAAATCAATCACACCTCAGGCAGAAGATAATATTCCAATGCTTTATTCAATACCTTTGTGCACAAGGGACTCAGTCTCTCTCACAGTAATGAACAAAGTCGCGCGCTCTTTCTCATAGTTCCTCTGAACCCTGTGCTTTTCCTACCCCTTGCTGGTCCTCAAGCGCTCATGGTTCCTGTTGTCCTGTGTTCTATGAGGGTGAGAAACAGACTTAAGTTATTAAACTAACGGTTATTAAACTCAGACATATGAAACGATGGTTCAGACAAATACATCTGTTGCCATAATATTTACAGATAATATAAAGTAACCAATATATGTAAAGGTTCTTCACATAAAGTTTATGATTGATGTGCGCCAGATAAGAAATCTCAGTATAAATTAACTAATTAACTAATGCTTTGTTGAGGCCTATTTCAGCTCAGTTGGATTTGCGCTTCCCCACTGACTCAGCTTCTTCTCGGTTTTCCAGCATGTCTCTAAAATAATCTTGAGTGATTGACATAGCAAAGGTAGCTGGCTTTGATGTGAGTGTGCTAATTTTCCCACATGTGGGTAGTGCAACGTATGCATTTTGTCCAGCAGAAGGTTGAATGGAAAGGAAGTAATAATCTTTGTTCGTCGTCACTGCAAATAGTTAAATGTAAGGCCTAAAACTGCCTGCACTTTTTGCTTTGTTTGTAATAACAAATGACATTGAGAGACATTTTTGTGTATTTGCAGCTGTTGATGTTTTTATTTTGTCGGATGAACGGAGCTGTTTCTAATTTGTCATTTTTGGGCTTAACAGGGTATCCATGGTATGGCAAAATCCATCTCAAGGCATTATACCGGTATTCCAATGCACCACCCAGCCCTATTACTCAGCAACTTTACAAAATATTAGAAAACCAACCACTACAGTGTTATAGTGAGAAAAAAAAAGTGAGTCAGCTGATTCTGTGTTAAAATTGTCACAACCACCACATAGAAACAAAAATCACATTTTTGCACAACTAGTAATCGAAAGGGACTTGACGAGAAAATTCAGATCTGACTGAAAAGACTGAACTCGAATCAGCATCACAAACTTCCGTTCTTCGGACAGATCAGTCAAGCTGTGGACTTGAGTCTTACTGAAATCAAACTTATTAAACAACTTTAAATGTTTGCTGCTTGCATAACATGGCTGTACTTTACAGAGAAGAATAAGATCACATTGAGATTGCAAATATAATACATTGGTTTGGATTATGGCACAGAATCTACAGGCTTGACAGAAGATATTTTCATTTGATGAAAGGATTTACTGAATGATAATAATGTGTTATGTTTCTTTTCTTGCCCTTGAGGGCTTTATGTCTTGACAATAATCATTCTTTTACACTTGTCTTACTGCAGGATGTCATGGCACGGCCCCCTCCTTCTAGGTTCCTCCCTATGTGTGTGTGTGTGTGTGTGTGTGTGTGTGTGTGTGTGTGTGTGTGTGTCGAGTGCCACGCCCCTACCGTGTTCATTGGTCCTGTCGCATCTGTATAGTTATGTTCACTGTGAGCACACATATTTAAACCCTTGTTTCATTGTTGTTCACTGTGTTTGACCCCATGCATGCTGTGTATCAGCTGCTTTGTTTTGCGATTGCCTGTTATGTTCTAAGCAGTGTTAGTGCTTAATGTTCTTCGTGTTTGGTTTCGTTTTGTTCTGTGCACAATAAATGTCTGTGTCTGTGAAATTCTGAATCCTGCCTCGCCTCCCACAGGAAACACAGGAAATGTAGCCTCGTAAATAAAATGGATGCATTTTCAATAGTAAACACTTTTTATTTATACCACCTACATTATTGAAAATATTGACCTCTAGGTGCACAGTTTATGGTAGACATCCTCTTATTCTTCAAGTACCTCTGACAACACCAGGGTTGTTTTTGGGAGGCAGATCAGTCTCAGCTCAGCAGTAACACTGACATGTCTAAACGTTCCAGAAAGACAGCTGTGTGTGATGCTTAAATACTAGCACAAAACCAGAGAAAACAGAACATATAGCAATTGTAGCACGGTATCCCTCTACTACTGGTATAATGCTCCTATAGGCATGTATCATGTCATCTATCTATCTATCTATCTATCTATCTATCTATCTATCTATCTATCTATCTATCTATCTATCTATCTATCTATCTATCTATCTATCTATCTATCTATCTATCTATCTATCTATCTAAAAATTAGCAGTATTGTTACTGTATCAAGCTTAGTTTAGAATATAAACAGGAAGGACAATACTCGTTAGGAACTACCGTTTCCTTCACATTGTGCCTTGCATAATTGCTGCTAAATAGTGAAGAAGTTGTCAGATAGAATAAAAAAGGTTCAGCACAGTAACGCACTTTACTCTGCTACCAGACATATAGCTGCTCAGGTTTTCCCCCTTAATCTCAGGAGGGCTGAGGGGATGGCTGGGTAGAGGATATGATGGCAGAGTTTTGGGAAACTTGAGTTTCTTTATTTGAGTTGCTGTGTGTGCTGGCTGAGCCTGTGCAGGCCGCTAGCAAGCAGGTGGAGGTTTTATAAAACCTGAATATCTTGTAAGATGCTTATTCACCCACTTCTAACTAATAATTGATGACATGTGTTCCTTCCCTGTCTGTCAGAGCAGCTGATTTTGAATAATTACCATGTTATAAATGGTATTATAATTACAGACATTCATTTAGGTTTTGGGGAGGACAACGATGGTCATTCAGTGAGACAAAAACGATTGGCAACAACCGGTGTTTGAAGAAGCACTTCACACAGAAACACACTGCTATTAGTGAATGAAAGCTAGAAAATTAGCATTTTGCAAACGAGCACAGCAGCGCCCCACTGGGTTACTTTTACTGTTAGCATGTTTGCATATGAGCAATTCAGGATTAAATAATTAACAAAGTGGATATTTCTAAGGATGACAGTTGTAAATAATGATAACTTGAGAAATAAGACAAACTTGCTGCCTGAATGTGAAAGGGTAAGATGATTAAAACTCGGATTTTGTCTCCTCCAACGGGTGACAGAGCAGCTGCTGTGGCATTCATTATGTAGCTTAGTAAGAGAGATGAGAAGGAAGTGAGTACATAAGGCTGATGTTGGCAGATATTTGTCACTGTAGATTTGTCCCCACATCTTCCCAAAGCTGTTGGGCCATTGTGTGATCTGCCATGAAAAGAGAGCTCTCAGCCAGAAGATACACCATGTTAATATTCATGGGTGTATATTACCTGAGAGAACACATGCAAGTGTGCACTGATGAATAATGGAACAGGAGAAAAGCACAGAAGCAAATTAAATAGAGGTAGTGTTTCAAGCATGTCTGTGTGTGAGTGTGTGAGTGTGTGTGTGTGTGTGTGTGTGTGTGTGTGTGTGTGTGTGTGTGTGTGTGTGTGTGTGTGTGTGTGTGCAAACAATTATGTGAGTGCATATTTGGTAATTCATGCCTAAGCTTGCACCAATAGGTATGTGATCATCTGATTTGCTTGTTACTACAAACTTGGGGAAGAAGACTGATCAGTCATAGGTTGCATTATTAAAACAGAAGTACTTTGTCTAACATCACAAACAGATGAGAGTTTATATTTGTCAGTGTTTTAGATAAGTGCACCCATATATAATTAGACATTGCTAAAAACATGCAACATATAGACATGGAAAAATTTGTTGATAGCCTTCCACACAAAAGTAGAAACCACAATTTTCACTTGAAACTTGAAACCGACAAATGAGAATGGCAACTGTTGTTGTTTATTCCATATTTAACACAGACCTTTTAAGCCATATTTGATACAGACTATTTTGGATTTTTTTATTCAACAAAATATTTCAATTAATAAAACAATTGAAAATGGCATGGACAAAATGATGGGACCATTATCGTAATATTCTGTTGCACAACCTGTAGAGGCGATCACTGTCACCAGACACACAGGCCCACTCTTCCTGAGCGGACTGAGCTGACTGCTCCAGCGGTCTCAGCTTTGAAGCGCCTTCTCCAGACTGCATGTTTCCGCTCGTTCCACAGATGTTTGATAGGACTGAGATCAGGGTCCATAGAAGGCCACATCAGAATAGTCCAATGTTTTGTTCTTAGCCATTCTTTGGTGCTTTTAGCTCTGAGGTTTGGGTCATTATCTTGTTGAAGTCACGACCTTCAGTCTTGATCTTGACTGAGACATGTACCTTGACACTGACCGAGACTGAGACAGAGCTTTCTGACACTGGGCAGTATGTTTCACTCCAATATGCCTTCATAGTCTCGAGATTTCATTCTGCCCTGTCCAAATTCAAGCCGCCCTGTGCCAGACGCAGTAAAACAGCCCCCAAACAAAACATGACCTCCTCCACGGTTCACAGTAGGTATGGATTTCTTTTCTTTGAAAGCTTAATTTTTTCATCCGTGAACATAGAGCTGTTGTGACTTGCAAAGAAGCTCCTGTTTTGTCTCATCCGTCCAAAAGACATTCTCTAGCAAATTCTAGTCTGGGTTTCTTTATGTTTTTCATTCAGAAGTGGAGTCCTCCTGGGTCTTCTTCCATGGAGCCCACTGTTACTCAAAAAGCGACGGGTGGTGTGATCAGACACTGATGCACCTCGACCTTGGAGTTCATCTTGTATCTCTTTGGAAGTTTTCCTTGGCTCTTTGTTTCCTTGGCACTAACCTTCTGTTCAATCTGGGGTCGATTTTCCTCTTCTGTTCACATTCCAGAAGGTTGTCTGCAGTCTCATGGACTTTAAGCTTAATAATATTTGTAATGTAGTCACAGGACAAATCGAGCTGCTTGGAGACGCGCTTATATCCTTTACCTTTAACGTGCTTGTCTATCATTTGCTAACTGAATACAACTTAAAGATAATAGTTAGTTTGAAATATCAGTATAATCCAATTCTTAATCATTTTGTCTAGGGGTACTAACAAATCTTTCCAGGCCATTTTACAATATCTTTGTAGAATTAATCTTTTTTCATGACATCCTGAAGGCTTACAAGTGTACATGGGACCGTTGCTTTTAATTTCAGCACTTTCCAGGAGGAATGAAGCATTGTTTCTGTGAGCAATAAGGGTAACAACACATTTGTGCATTATTTTGTGCATTATTTGTGCATTGTTTTTCCCCTTATGAGAACAATTACTTGTAAGTGCATTTCAGGAAATGCAGATATGGATTACATGCACATTCATGACGAGATGGTAGTACGGGAAGTAACAAGTCCCTTTCACAGAGAAGATACAAAGAAGAACGGAAATGGTGAACACTGTTCCTCACACCCATCCATGATCTTAAAAGACAAGACAGGCTGAAGCTGTTTCCAGATCAATCTAATAAGCCCACTTCCTGCAGCACTGATCAGGATAGCTGCTATCTCTGGCCATGTAACTCTCAGCAGGGACATATCTAAAGGCTGAATGTGCTGCCAACAGTTTTAATGGCTCTGGCCTTCACATCAGTGAAGTAGAAGAAGGACACTTCACTGCAGGCCTCAATGTTTCTGCTCTGCTTTTGTACCCTTGTTGTTCCAAGCTGCATACCCCTCCTTAAAAAGGAATACAGTTCAGGATGAAAAAAAAATGAATTGAATTGGCTTTTATGGAATGAATTGGCTTGTATTAATTAGCAAGAGCAAAATCCACCGCGTGGATTTAAATCAGTGAGTGCATGGGCGAGCAGTTATTTGAACCCGGGCAGAATTCATTTTCTCAGCAACCTTCACAGAGGACAGCGGCTTAGAGGAGAGAGGTAATTGGCCATTGTTAAGTGATGATCATCTGACCATGAGTGGTGTTGCGCTGAATATTGTCTCCTGGAACATAAGGGACACGTTAGATTACGGTATCAACAAATGGGCCCAAGAGAGCTATCATGAACAGATGTCTGTCTTTTCATGTGCCAGTTTGAAAACAAAGGGTCTGCAGTGGAAGAGTGGTAATTGTGATTAATAAGCTTAGGTGTGGTTAGTGTATGAGCGAGCGGAGAGATGGAGCAGTGGTTCAAGAGCGCGCTGTTGACTAGCTGTTGCTGCTGGCTGCTGATATTTTTGGATGTCCAAGTACCTTATTGAACCCACTGCCAGCGTTTCAAGTGCTGTTGTGGTTTTAAAGCTTGCTATGCCACTATGATGTAGAGAGGGATGGGGTGCGATAGTAGGGAGTGAATAACACCTAATAGCTACTTCTTGAAACAAAGAAAGCTCTGCCTGATCTGCCAGGCATGTAGAGCGTATGGACGGCATATGACAGTGTTTCATTTTAATTGGTCTGGTCTTATGTTTGGGCTGTGACACTTATGTAAAAAGGCACAGTAGAGGTACCAGTCTTGCGTGTTACCTCGCCCTCTGCTAGCATTAAAATGCTTTTGGATCCCTGATGTAACCTAGACTAGATGGCTTTTGTTTTGAGATGACAAAGCATTTCCTAGATAATATACTCAATATTGAATATAAGGGTACAAACAATGTCAGGCTCTCTCTCACTCCCTTTGCTCCTTCTTCCCTGCCTCGCTTACTCACTCACTAAAAGCTGCCTGCACACAACTGCTGGGAAGTTCTTACCCTCGTCAAATTCCAGATATAGAATGCTAAATGTCTCTGCAGGATTTTACGCTGGTAAATGCCAAAGCAGATTTTGTGTAAGACAGACAGGAAGAGACAGAGAGAGAGAGAAGCGAGAGAGAGAGAGAGAGAGAGAGAGAGAGAGAGAGAGAGAAGAAAAGGAGATTTACGCAATGTAACTCTCTTCCATATGGCCAAGGAAACTTAATCCTGGATTTCTGTTGTTTTTTTTCTCTTGGATTATGGAGTGAGGGCAGCAGAAGAGCAGCTCAGTACCACCGAAGGGGAGAAAAACAGAAGGATTAGAGAAACCCCTTTCGCAACGAGAGGATAAGGGCCAGGAAGAATCTGGATGGTGCGCCAAGGAGTTCAGGAGTGAAACAAATTCAGTTTCATTCAAATTTACATAGAGCAGACAATATGTGCTGAGTTTTTGATGGATTGGCAAATATCATTTCAAGAGCAATGGCCACACTAGGAGTATTGAGTTAAGAGGTAGTGAAGCTACTAAATATGTAATATGTAAATATGGCAATATTAAAATATCTAATCCAATTATGGGTATTTCTATATTCCCTGGTCCTAGTCATAAAGTATGGATTTCTATATTCCCTGGTCCTAGTCATAAAGTATGGATTTCTATACTTCAATGGGATTTAATATAATACATACATACATAATAATAATATTACGCCTAATACTAAAGATGTTTATATGCTACCATTTTAAACAAGGTTTACTAAGTGCTTTACAGAGAAAAGAGAAAATGGAATGGACTAAATTAAGTTCAAAACAGAAGGTAAAATAGAAAGCAAAGAATAAAATCCACCCCAATGTTTCTGTTGCAGCCTAAAAGACACAATAAATTGTTTTTATTCTTAAAGTGTATGTGAGAGGCAAATTTTATTACAATGTTTTATTCATGAGATTTGTGTTTTTAACACAAAAGGACGAGATATAGGGACATCTTCAGAGGGAAGCATAAACATGCATGTGAAAAAAACTAGTAATGTAAATGACCACATTTAAATGATGAAGGTTATGAATGATTTGTTTAAATTTAAATTTAAACGTGCAAATACCTCTTTATCATTAGATTGGGTTAAAAAAGTTGTGTTTGGAACAGAAGGCATCTACAAGAATTGGATATTTATGAAACAGCAGCCCTGTATTGCGTTGGTAGTTCAGTGGCTGAGGTACTTGACTAGTAATCAGAAGTTTGCCAGTTCAAGTTCCACCACCCATTTGCCACTCATGGGCCCCTGAGCAAGGCCCTTAAGTATTCAGTCATAACGTAAGCTACTTTGAGTCAAAGTGTTAGCTTAATGCTGTCAATACAACTTATTTTTCAAATGTCTTTCTGTGAATTCAAAGCCACTTAATAAAGATATGACAGTTATTAAAGATCAATAGTTGGGTATCCATGTTGGTCACAAAAACAGCAAAAAAAATTTTATCTGTTAAAATTAAATATCCGAAATCATAAAAGGCTTGGCTACCACTGGAGCATGATGAAAATACCTCTGGATGTAATTTGCTGAAAGAGATAGAGACTTAAACAGGATAACATATGACACATAGTTTAAAATCATTAGGCAACATAATTAAGATTTCCCTGGCATAGTGCCAACCAAAACTGTGTATCATCAGAGCCAATGAAAGTCACATCAAGGCTTTCACTTGTAACTACTTGTGTTATTATATTATGTTTCCATTGAGTTCTTTCACCTCTGAAGCCTGTTAGCTCTCTCTTCTCACACACTCACTGAAATCAGTTTTCATAGACCCTGGTCTCCTGTTCTTTAGTTATGTGTGACTGTATGTGAAAGATAAAGAGAGAGAGAATGATTGAGAGTATGTGTGTGTGTGTGTGTGTGTGTGTGTGTGAGAGAGAGAGAGAGAGAGAGAGCACATGGCCCTGAGGTCTTGGCTCCCTTCTGCAGTCTGTCATTGGTTCGGCTCTACATGAGCAGAAGAGCAAAGAGACAATAAGGAACTTCAGCAGAGACTTGCTGTTGAACCATGTACTGTATTATGTTCTGTTTGATTTCGCCATGATAGCTTCTGTGTACATGACAACAAAAGGCGCATTCTGCCTGAATAGAGAACAGCTCAGACTTTTAAATTACACATTCCTCAGTCCATTCCAATCCTCCTTTCTTCTTTTCTCTTCTATAGTGCACCCCAATGATCAAAATACTTTAGGTCATGTGAAAGTGAATGTCTGCAGAGAGAGAGAGAGAGAGAGAGGGAGAGAGAGAGGGAGAAAGAGAAAGAGAGTTTACAGCTATGAATAAAAACAACCTATGCTAAATAAATTGAGTGCAAGAGTACAAGGAGGAGCTTTTTGGTAAAGAAAAGGATTTTTGAGCAGTTCTGGATGAATTTCAGCACCATAGTAAATTGGACAGCTCCCTTCATTTATTTAATTAATAACTAAAAGGAGACATATGAAAAATTAACTTTTTCTGTGTTTGTGCATATATATTTCGGTATCTGGAGAGTGCCTACCAACCCACAAACTGTAAAACAAGACAAGCCATGGAGATTCTTGCCAACGTCAGTAAGCACGGGCTAAAGCAAGCCGTTCAGATTTGGCTTCCTTAAAATCACTCTATCAGCGCCAGGCCTCAGAGACAAGAAGAGCTTGGATGGATAAAGTTGATTTCTCATGGCAACGATCCAGCTACAGTCGGCAACAACATGTAGCTACGTGTGTGCTAACCAGTTTGTGTCTGACTGCTTCTACATCCAGGTCAGCACAACGCAAGACGCAATGAAACCTTTACTAAAAGAGGCATCAGTACCAACTTCCCATGGCAAAGCTGCAGACAAAGGAAATACAGAACTATACAAATATAGTATTTAAATGTATCTAAGTATTTAAAAAACATGTTTCGATGGCCTCGTGTAGATATGTATGTTGGGGTGCGTGTAGCTGATAGATTGGGCAGAGAGCTGACCTTATCAAACCCACTGCAGAATCTGACTCTGCTTCAAACATATGGCTGCACGCTGTGTTTTCTCTAGCAGTCAAGTATCCCTCAGCAGGCAACAGTTGCGACGTTAATGCAAAGCCAAATGCGCCACATCGGAACTGGGGTGGGTTGGGCGAGCCATTTAAATAACGTGCACTCAGACCGGCCGTTCTGAGCAGCGCTGTTTTCACAGGGCGAGAAAGGTGCTGTGTGCTTGGTCGTTGCGATATCATGATCAATGCACGTCGTAGACATTTCTTTAGGAGCCCAGGGAATTGTGTTAAATTGCATAAAGCGGGTATAATAGGTCCCCTTTAAGCATGTTTTGAATTTCACAAAGAAGGCGCATGAGAGATTCGTTTAACCTTTATAGGCAGAGCTCTTAATTAGAAACTAGGAGTTAGTAACAGAGGACCAGTTTCTCAGACATGGATTATGTCTAGTCTTGGCCTAAACTGCACTGCGAATGTTGCATCTTTCATAGGTGTAGGCTAAAGCTCGGTCTGGGAAACTGGATCAAAGACTGTTAAAGTATATTTATGGGTTGCTTGTATAAGTGGAGTTAATCTTAATATATTCAACTCTATTTTGGTGTGTAAAACTATAACTATAGTTAAACAACAAGTAAACATATATAGTGTTGTGTAATGGTTTATTTGAGTTGAATAATGAAACCATTATACCGGTGTCCATGTTAGTAGAGCTAAGTGAACACTGATTAGCAAAAAGGTACGCAAAGGAGTAGATATTCTCAAATATCATATTTGTATATACAAAAGTAGCTTTATACATGCTGAAATCATTGTCGCTTACACTCAGTGAACAGGAGAACACACACACACACACAGACACGCACATACGCACACACACACACACACACACACACAGACAGACACGCACACACACACACACACACAGACAGACACGCACACACACACACACACAGACACACACACGCACACACAGTGACACAGCTGCAGCTTTCATATGCTAATTCTGGTATTTCACTAAGCCAGAATCTCCCTCTCTCTCTCTCTCTCTCTCTCTCTCTAACTCACTCTCTCTCTCTCTCTCTCCCTATCTCTCTCTCTTTCTCTCTCTCTCTCTCCCTCTCTCTCTCTCTCTCTCTCTCTCTCTCTCTCCAACTCACTCTCTCTCTCTCCCTATCTCTCTCTCTCTTTCTCTATCTCTCTCCCTCTCTCTCTCTCTCTCTCTCTCTCTAACTCTCTCTCTTGCTTTCTTTCTTTCCTTCTTTCTTTCTCTTTCACCCTTTGCTGTAGTCAACCCGAATCTTTGGGTAGGAGTAACATTACGTCACTTTATTTGGAAGCAGGCTGTATCAAACATATGTCATATGAACAGATTAATGGTGTGAAGCATTCACTTCATGTGTTTGCATCTGAAGCAGGAACAAAAGCCTTTAGAAAGACTGAACAGTCAAATCTGTGTCAAAGCAAGGATTGCTCTGTGCACAATTCTAAACACAACTCTAAATAGTGGGGTTTTAGGGGCATTTGAGTATTTATGGTGTTTAGAGTCATCGGTTATGCAGTGTTGTGTAAAGAATAGGTGTTTATAGTTGTGCTTAGAGTGTTAGAATTAATCAATTAGGTATTTACCTTTGTTTTTAGAGCATTTCTGTGTTTAGAGCTGTGCTTGTATTGTATGTATGGCCGGTTATTGTATTTAGTGTTTAGACTTTAGCTTCCAAAATGCCCACATAGTATGATGTAAAGAACAGATTTGGTCAAAAAGAAAATGGTGAAGGTTTAGATATTTGGATATTAGATATTTGTATTGTATAGTTTTTGTACACATGATCTTAATGGGTGTGCATAATTGATTAGAAATAGGTTTATTTTGTGGGCAGTTGTATCACAACACATCCTGTTGAGATTAACCAGCTTTCAGGTTTGGGAGAAACCTTGGGTAAATAGATAGGGGTTTGAACCACAGCAGTGCTTCCAAGTGAGCTAGTGCTTATCTAGACATGCAGATGGCAGAAGACAGCCTGTCAGCCGAGAGAGGGTACCGGAATGAGGAGCACTGAACTCTGAGAGGAAGAGAAACACACCAGTAAGGGAAGCGTGACGGAGATGAGGACTCTGTCAGGAATGGTGCGCGAGAGATTAAGCCTTTGTCAGGAACAGATCTGTGGATGTGTGCGTGTGCCTTCTCTAATGTATGACATGTCTGGCATCAATCCTAGTTACTGTAGTATCCATCACACCAACAGATGAATACGTAGATTTCGCAAATGCTCACACGCCTTCACACACAGACACACAGACACAAAGACACACAGAAAAACACACAAACACACACACACACACACACACATTCTCTCTCTCTCTCTCTCTCTCTCTCTCTCTCTCTCTCTCTCTCTCTCGCTCTGAAATATATGCATATTTACATAAATACAGACATGTAGAAAAAAAACATGTGCACGTGACAAGCTGGTTTATAGCTGCTGTAGTGCTGGTAAATGGTGAAGCACGTTGAGATTCACGCTTACTCTGGGCAAGGACCTGTAAAGAAGAACTACACAGGATGGGAGGAGAGTCCATGGCAGATGTGTTATATCTCCACCCTGTGTGTAATCTCACCCATGTTCCTAACACAGCAGACACTGAAAATGACAGACCCATTTGTATGTGTGTGTATGTGTGAAAGAAAGAACGAGAGAAACAGAACGACAGAAAGAAAGAAAGAGAGAGAGATGGATGAGCCTTGGAGTTGCAGGCCACCTCGATGAGACATTGACAGATGAGGAATGTCATGTAGTGACTTACAGACACAGACACACATACACATTGAAACACAAACCCTTGGGTTGTTCTGCCTCCCAGGGACACATCTGCCACAGCAGCTGCTGTTTCGAGGCTCCTTCGTACCCAAGAAGTGATGATACAGCTCCAGCACACAGGTGCTGTTAGATAAACCCCAACCAGGGTGACTTCACTGGTGTAATGGAATGCGGTTAAGGACCAGCAGGACTGGGAGAAGTCTTTGGTTAACTTACCGTGCAGGAAACACACGCACACGCACACAAACACACCGGTGCTATGAATACATGATCCCCAGAGAGTGACATTCTGACTCTGCTGCCATCTGATGGTTTAGCGGAAATGGGGTCTGTCACTCCACCCTCCTCGCTCTCTCTCTCTCTCTGTGTCTCTCTCTGTGTCTCTCTCTCTGTGTCTCTCTCTCCTTCACTCTTCCTCTTCTTTGTCTGCCTCTCTCTGTGCTTTCAGCTTTATCCAGGTTTGACTGGCCTGTCCGCATGTCAGAGCAGCTGCCTCACGGGCAGCCAGTGCAGAAAAAACAAACAAGTGCAGACACAAAGCTCTGTGTGGTGAACACACACACACACACACACACACACACTCACACACACACGCACACATACACATGCACACACACACACACACACACACACAAGCTGTTAGCCCTTTTCTCCAGTGCCATCGGGTGTGAAAGCAGCATGATGATTATGTGTAAATACAAACGATTTGTTTTGTGGTTCTCACTCTGTACACAAAGGACTTATCTGTCTCTTTCTCTCTCTCTCTCTCATATGAATGCATCGCAGCAGATGTCACGAGCTTCTTACACACACACACACACACACACACACACACACACACACGTACATGCACTGTTTTACATGCCAGGCTATTTAGACTGAGACACTTACCTGTTTTGAAGATGCTTTGGAAAAACAATCTTCCATGCGTTCTCCAATCTGCCATTTAAAAGGACTAATTCCTTGCAAGCCTTCCATGAGCACTATATCTACTTTAACCATTGTAACCAGCCCTATTCCCATAAGAGGTGTACAAAAAGACAACAATAGGAACCGTGCCAGAGCCTTGCCACAGGGCCATTTAGAGCCCTCGCTTTGGAGAACCTCACTGGGAAAATGATGGAGCCCAGGACTGGCAGCAGTATTATGGTGGGATTAAGTTTATACCAGCTATTAAGTGAATGGCACCTGCTTCCACTTATTCCACTGACATCTGTTCAGGATCTTTGAATTCAGCTCTGAATTTGCAGTAAGCCGTCCTGGCTGGCATGTAGGCTAACCTGAGAGCAGGGAATTCTTTAGGGCCTGTTGATGTAGTGTTTGGGATACTGGGTTGAGTGCTGCTAGAAAACCCAGAAAACAGGCCTGACCCTTGGGCTTTTACACCTGTATGTAATGACACCATTATGTAATGACACTTCAAAAAAAAAACCAAGCTAAAAATGAGGATTATGTAAGATTAAGAGGTGTGAGTTGTGTTTGTTGTTAGGGGAATAGCATACTGTACAGTACTGCCAGAACTGCTCAGCAGGTGCAGGAGGGGAGTGATTACGGCCTCGTTTGCGCAGTGCCGTCAGTCATTACTCACGGTGTTTGCATGTTTGTGGGAAGCTGCTCTTTACGACTGCAGCTAAATGACACGTTTCAGTGAAGTGCTAATCAATGTCATCTGAACGTGGCCCTCGTGATTCCCGCGGTTCCTTCTGATGTGAGCTGAATGGAGCGCAAGCAGGTGCACCACCTCCCTCCCTCGCTCGTGCCCCACCCTGACCCCCCAAGACGGGCCAGGTCCTACCGGGAGCCCGGTCCCCTTCACACAGCCCTGCTCCAGGTGGACACCCCTGGACACACATACTCACAACGACTACTGTATGGCTATCACTATATTATAAGAGTACTGGTATTCAACAGAAAAAAATAACTTGTTATACAGAATTTTTAGCGCAATCACAATTCACCATGTGAAAATTCAGTTCAGTTCAATTGAGTATTCCATGGAAATGTAAGCATGAAACATTTCTTCATTTACATTCCCCTATGCCTACAGTCATTGCTATTGATTTCACCCCAGGCTGGAAGTAACCTAAGGGCCAGGCAGAAGCTGTGGCCCCATTTGCCCAGTAAGTAATTTAGCCCAGAATCCTGGACTGATGTGGTTTGGCATGCACAAGAACCATATCACACAACATGCACTAGATATAAGGCCATTTTAGGACATGCCTTATATGTATGTACACTCATGAGTAGGGGGAAATCAGGTAGCTGATACAGAGATCATGCTTTCTCTCTCTCTCTCTCTCTCTCTCTCTCTCTCTCTCTCTCACACACACACACACACAGTATGAACATTTTGTAGATTTATATCCACTAAACAATAGCTGACACTCTATAACTCCATGAAAGGGCTTCATTCACCACAGACACCTCTATAAATCTGAACCTTCTCAGTTCCAGCCCAGAGAACTTTATTCTGAACACAGCCTCCCATAAGTACCAATACAGGAGCAGTTTCCGCTAACTTTTGCCTCACTATATATCAGTAGTGTATACAGTACAGCCCTTGTCTCAGGACAGTGAAAAGAGCCATTTCCTGGAGGACATCTTCCCTTAAAATGGTGGGGGGGGTGGGCGAGATGTCTCTTTTGAGTGTAATGGCCGATATTACAAAATGTACAGCCAAATATATAAACAAAGACAAATGCCTTTTGAGAGGCTTTTAGTAAAGCTACTTCCCTCAGTCTACTTTTCACACTCTGTCATTCTCTCTCTCTCTCTCTCACACACACACACACACACGCACACACACTCACACGCATGCACATGCACGCAAGCACACACACACACACACACACACACACACACACACACACACACACAAACGCTCCATATGTCTTTATGTGCAGATTTCCTCGGTGAGTACAGATGCAGAACACCTGTTTCTCATTCTCCTTACCTCCTCCACTGTCTTTTGCTGTAAAGAGTGCTCTGATAAGCGCTGTCCACATGAAAGATCATTTGCTTCTTTGAAACTAAGAGCACATTTTAATCACACATTTACATTTAATGTAAATGGTGCTAATCACACTTAGCACATTTCACTTAAATCTACAGTAAATGATTTAGACGTTTTTAAAACAGATTTAAAATGATCAAGGGATTGAACTTTAAGGAAAACAGACCATTTCTTTAAATAAAGGGAAGAAGAACGTCGGGGACGTTCAAATCTGTGTATATAAAGAACTCGAAGGATAGAAGAGATGAACAGCGAACAAAAACTAATATTGAATTTAAAATAAATAAATAAATATCTCCTACCTCATTTGTCGCCTTTAGAAAGCTACCAGTGCGTCGAAGACTATTATTAAGCCTCTGATGTCTCAGACGGTAACAAAAACAGGACTTTACTTCCATCGCTTGGAGCTTCTGAAGGAAGCGAAACCACTCGGTGGCGCTAGTCCACCGCGCCGCCGTTCCACTCCGCCGTCCCTGGAGAGCTGGAGAGAGCAAGGCAGTGCAACGGAGCGCTTCAGACCCCTGCCTGCCCCTCCGGTGCTAGCGGGTTACACCAGGCACCGTTCCGACCATCCTCTGCCTCCTCGGTCTCACCGGACACCGGAATACGTCGCGGATTTGGGGTTTGACTTTAACGCTTGGGGATGATTTTAAACCGATCCGAAAAGCACTGATGCGAAGTTTTGCGCCTGGCGGGCTAGTTGCGATGGAGATGTAGAGAGGACGCTGCGCGACAGACAACTTTCCGCAGCCACGCGTCCCTGCGCGTTGCATATCCACCTCGGACTTTGGATGTTTCTGTTTAAAAAAACCCAAAAAGCTGCGTTTTACACTGATTAGTGAGTAAAAACGACATTATCCGTGGGCTAGATTTCAGAAGGACTGGAAATTCTGAAGCATATGGTGGAGTGGATTGCTGGAGCCTTTCCGTGTCGGAGACAGGATACATCCGATCGCTTTATGTCAGATAATGGAACGGCAATGAGACAGGTCTTTTCTTAGGAATAAAACAAGCGGTGCACCAACAGGTAATACAACATTTTGTACATGTTTTTCTTTTTGGTTTTCTTAATCAGTTTTGCACACGAAGAATAACATGATGGTTTTTATACTTCAAATGCGTTAGGGGCTGCAGATGAGATCTATTCATCTTGGGTTAAAATTCTCAGAAAACCCATTACTTCAGGCCTACATTCAAAACATTATCAGTGGCGCACAGCATTTACGCGCGTCACGAAAACTTCGTGTAAAAATGTATTTTCAAACAGAAATCATAGTTTAAAGATAAGAGATGTGCCGTTTGGGGGGGGAAAATGATAAGGAAATGAATCAAAGTGTGATGTAATTGTATGAGCTGATAGACATGAATGATGGGCTGTGCTATGACAACTATCTGCAGTACGGTGCTCTCGTCTTGTACCGGGCACCTATGCCAGGACCCCGCACTCTGAACCTGCTGTGGAAATGTCGAGTTCAGCCTGGCAAATCAGGTAACACGCTTCACAGGGGCGCAAAAAAGAGAACAATCCGCTGCTTCTAGCTGCTGAAGTGTGTGCGCTTTTCAAAGTTCTCTAAAATGCAACGGATTCTTTCCTTCTGCTGGGACAAAGGTTGTCTACGTGGTTGGAATTTTAATTGAGAAAGAACGGGTTTTGACAGCTTCTCACTGTTACATATACTATTATATATATACGAATTCCTAACATTAAATCTTTGAAAACTACACTTAAGGACAGATCTTCGAATAGGACAGTCGTAATACCAGATATTAAGCCTGGTGAAAGCAACTTTTCCTGCAGTTCTATATAGCGTGTTGGTAATTATCATTTCAGTTCTGAATTCTGGTGTTTAACAGGAGTGTGTGTGTGTGTGTGTGTGTGTGTGTCTATATATATATATATATATATATATATATATATATATATATATATATATATATATATATATATATATATATATATATATATATATATTTATTTATTTATTTTTAAATTTATTTATATATATTTATATATATAGACACACACACTCACACACACAAACACAGTGGACAAGGTCACACATGCACACCAAAGCGCGCAAACATTGCACATAGCCCACTGGCTGAAAGATTGCACCTTCCCATGCTGCTGAACTGGTCTACTGGTACGGATGAGACGTGCTGGGCTGTGCGCTACCGCACGGAATGAATTGTTGCCTACAGTGGTGACAGACCCTTGACGTCGAAATATCGAGGCAGGCTGTCGTCAAGCGCAGATTAACCTTGAGCAGGTACTCGTCTCTTTCCCAACTGTTTTAAGTATTACAAAGTAATTTGGATCTGTTGCAGCTTCGTTCTAAAATCATTTGAAAGGGAATCTGAACGCGCCATGGTTCAGTGTCTGATGTAGCGTCACCATCACTTGGTTATATCGATGGCTAAAATATGCCTCTCCAAAAATGGGTTTGACATATGTTTTTGTTATTTCTATATCATACCCATTGGTTGAAAGTGATTGGGCTGTTTTTGCAACAAACAGCTCTAAAATGAAGGGCTTCTTCCACTTCACTGGTTGTGTACCCGGCTGAAACTAGCCACGCAGGTGCTTAATTGAAGCCCGTCTATAATAATTTGTCAGTCGGCAAATCAGTGTAAACAGGTTGAACATGGGGGTGGGGGGACATTACGCTTCCGTCAGCAGCTGAGGTCTGCTGGCAACCCTGTAGACCAGCGCAGCGCTATTAGACTGAGTTTACAATGAATGGAGAGCTTAGGATGGGGATTTACTAATCACTGTAACACTGGAACAGCAGGGAACAGAGAGAGAGGGAGAGAGGCGGTGGGGCAGAGAGAGTGAGAGAAAGAGAGAGAGAGACAGAGAAAGAAACAGAGCTAATTATATTTGGCAACTTGCACAGAATAGGCTGCTTTAAGTGGAGTAATTTCAGGGCTTTGTGTGTCTGGGTGCATTTCCCTTTATTTCTTAATACGCTGTTTAAAACCTATTTATCTCATGTCCTCACATCCTCTGGTTTTCCCGTTATCTGTCTAATTTCCTCACAGTGTTTCCTCTCTCTCTCTCTCTCTCTCTCTCTCTCTCTCTCTCCCTCTCTCTCTCTCTCTCTCCCTCTCTCTCTCTCTCCCTCTCTCTCTCTCTCTCTCCCTCTCTCCCTCTCTCTCTCTCTCTCTCTCTCTCTCTCTCTCTCCCTCTCCTGTCCTTTCTTCTGTCTGTTGTCTCCTTTCTGCCAGTTTACTTCAGTCATTCCTGCTCTTTTTCTCCCCTTATCTCTCCCTGTCCATTTTCTTATACTTTCCATTTTAAATGGACAACTGAACGGAACTGAACTGAACTGAACTGAACTGAGCTGAACTGAACTGAACTGAACTGAGCTGAACTGAACTGAGCTGAGCTGAACTGAACTGAACTGAACTGAACTGAACTGAGCTGAACTGAACTGAACTGAACTGAACTGAACTGAGCTGAACTGAACTGAACTGAGCTGTTTTTCACAGTTGGTTCCATATATGTATATCACATGTTATGGAGTGTAAGCAACAGCAGAAATAATAACCTTCCAGTTCTGGTCACTCCGATGGTCCTATCCTATCTGATTAATTAGAGTACCCCCCCCCCCCCCCCCTTCGGAGACTGTGTGTGTGTTTGTGTCCACTGTGCATTCAGAGTATCATTACAGTGTGGTTATTTGTGGGAATTGCTGATGGTTAAGGGTGAGAGGTCAGACCTCATGGGAGCGATGCAGGGCTGAGAGTGGCATTGTGTATGAGTGTGTGTGTGTGTGTGTGTGTGTGTGTGTGTGTGTGCATGTGTGTGTGCATGTGTGTGTGAGGCTGAGCAGTGTTGAGTTTCACTTACTGTCACCCGCTGAGAGCTATCTGGTAGGGGGGATTAATGTCTAACAGACCGCCGCTCACCCATTATCCTGTAATTGATCGGCTGTTAGGTGATTAATCCATCAAAGACATTAACAAAGACAGAACACCTGAATATATTGGTGTGTGTAGATCGCTGTGTTTCTGTGTGCATCCAGCCTTTTTGGTTAACACACTAAGAGTTTCTCCTATTAATTCAGCCTTTGTTCTCTCTGTTCAGGCAGAACCCTGGGCTGGACTAGAACTGTTTTCAGTAAAGACGTCTGTGCTTGACTCACTGGCCAGATGTTTCTGAGAGAAAAGTTAGCATAAGGTTTTAGCATTAGGTTTTTAGAAACTACTCAGAGTGCTAGGGACAGTTCTCTTCTCTTCTCTTCTCTTCTCTTCTGTTCTCTTCTCTTCTCACCTCTTCTTGTCTCTTCTCATCTCTTCTCTTCTTGTCTCTTCTCGTCTCTTCTCTTCTCTTCTCTTCTCGTCTCTTCTCTTCTCTTCTCTTCTCTTCTCTTCTCTTCTCTTCTCACCTCTTCTTGTCTCTTCTCGTCTCTTCTCTTCTTGTCTCTTCTCGTCTCTTCTCTTCTTGTCTCTTCTCGTCTCTTCTCTTCTCTTCTCTTCTCTTCTCTTCTCTTCTCTTCTCTTCTCTTCTCTCCTCTTCTCCTCTCTTCTCCTATCTTCTCTTCTCATCTCTTCTCATCTCTTCTGTTCTCTTCTCGTCTCTTCTCGTCTCTTCTCATCTCTTCTCTTCTCTTCTCTTCTCTTCTCGTCTCTTCTCGTCTCTTCTCTCCTCGTCTCTTCTCGTCTCTTCTCTTCTCGTCTCGTCTCTTCCCGTCTCTCCTCGTCTCTCCTCGTCTCTTCTCGTCTCTTCTCGTCTCATCCCCTAGCCTTACTTAACTAGGCTGAAAACCCCAGCAGCCATTGCCTCCCTCCTTGACTTGCTCTCTCTGGAGAGGAAGAGGACAGAGCAAGAGCTAATAGCCCTGAAAGTGGCTCACTGGGGATCCCCACCACATCCCTTCCACTCTCTCCACCTGCAGACTGTACCGCACAGTTCTGTTTCTCCTCTAAACCCTTCTCTCTCTCTCTCCCCCCACACACTCTATCAGTCAGCACTTAAACAAAGGCCAGTCAGCTGAATCCACGAAAGCCCGCTGTGTCTGTAGACATTTGTTCCAGGCGTGCGCCACGGGAGCCGGCCCTGCTGGTGAAGTTGCGCCCTCAGGAATAACTGCAACTTGCAGCCCAATTTTTTTGGACAACTTCAACAACAGTAAAATGTTCAGCATGTAAGGTAAGCATTAGCTAAGCTGAATGGATGCTCGCTGCAGTGTCTGTTTGTAACGACCCGAGTGCCGCAGGGCAAGGTGCAGGACGTATAGAATCGCTCGACAGAGACAGACGTTTATTAACGAATATGGAAGACTTCGACACTCACTTATAACACAAGCGGTGATCACAGACACAGGCACTGAAACGGTGACCAGAGGCACAAACATGAACAGGAACAGGAACAGGAACGATGGCTGACAAGGGTTTAAATAACTACAAACATGCAGGTGTGTGCTTAACAACGTAGGCGTGGTTACAAACAATACACAGGTAACGAAGAACTCCCACTGCACGCGGTGGGCCATACCATGTGACCAGTGGGAGGGGAGAGTTCTGTGACACTGTTATTAAGATCATTCTGGCTGTGGCTACATTTGGCTAGTCATGATTGCAGTTTGGCCCCGGAGGAGAGATTGCAAGGAAAACTTATTGTGGTGTTAGGAATTGATACATACACCTGTAGACTGTGGACTATGTTAAAGCTATTATTGCTACATTTACTGGGCATGTTCTATAAGTCTGACTCCAGCCTCTCGTCCTAACACTGTCCTGGCATTTACTGAGGATGCTTCATGAGCTTGACCTCTCCGTGGAACGACACGACCTCCAGGAGGACATATGTCTTGATATTTTGACATTTCCTTTTGATCTGAATGGAGACATTTTGTCTTGCTCTTTTTGTACTCTGCAGTTTGAAAATGGACAATGACTCTTACCAGCACTGAGCGATCTGTTCTTTCTCTCTGTGCAGAGTTCACACTGGATATTTGTGATTATGGTGGTGTTAACCATGATTGTGGGCTGACATTTCACTAATGTCAGAAGAACAGTTTCACATGTTCACAGCATGGCCTTTGCATAGGTGCCTGATGTGCTCCTTCATTTACATTTCTGACTTCGCTTCTGCTCCAGCTTCATCGTTGGACTGTGGACTCATTCATTGTTGCTCCTTTGATGGAAACGTACAAAAGCAGTTTCAATTAATGATAAGTATCATGAAATAGCAGAATATATATTTTTTATTATTCCACCCCCCCTCCCAAAAAATAATCAGTAGACATTATTATTAATACAGCTAATGCTCACAGATACATCCAGATAATCCAGAGCTAATGCTTACATTGCATACAGCCAGATAATGGATGTATGCAAATGAATGATGAAAATAATATAGAATATAGTACTGTGTATAGAATTTATAGAAGAGTCCTTTTCTTTTATTATGTGATGTGCTTCTTTGTCAGATGTTATGGACAGCATATTATACATATAACCTATTATGTACTGGGACTCAGGAAAGGCAGAGTTGCTATTGTACAACACAGCTGTGTCCATGGTAGAAAACATGAGGAATCCTTTTGGGGTGGGTGGGGTGGTCCTCATTTGACATGCTGTAATGGAGGCTGCACTCGGCTCTCGCTCAAAACAATGACCTTTCTCTGCTGCACACTTCTGCACACTTCTCTGCTGCACACCTCTCTGCTGCACACTTCTGCACACTTCTCTGCTGCACACTTCTGTTCTGCACACTTCTCTGCTGCACACTTCTCTGCTGCACACTTCTCTGATGCACGCTTCTGTTCTGCACACTTCTCTGCTGCACACTTCTCTGCTGCACACTTCTCTGATGCACACTTCTGTTCTGCACACTTCTCTGCTGCACACTTCTCTGCTGCACACTTCTCTGATGCACACTTCTCTGCTGCACACTTCTCTGATGCACACTTCTGTTCTGCACACTTCTCTGCTGCACACTTCTCTGCTGCACACTTCTCTGCTGCACACTTCTCTGCTGCACACTTCTCTGCTGCGCACTTCTCAGTGACCCCACTGCTGGAATAGATACTGAATTCTAGCACTGCCCTATCTTTGTCTGTTTCCTTTTGTTCATTCTTTCTTTATGAGCGTTATGGTTTCTCTCGCAACGCAGGTCTAAAAGGAAGGGAGAGAGAACTAGGGGGAAAGATGAGGAGAAAGACATCAGGGAAAGGCTTAGACAAAGTGAGGGTGAGAAGAGTATATGAGCGGAAGTGAGAGTGAAGAAAGTGTGGAGTTCTGGTGGATCTGTTACAGTGGTGGAAGTGGCAAAGCAAAGCGACACCAGAGCGATTTTCAACTTGAGATCTGTAGACCCCTAGAGGCCACTGGAAATACTGCAGCTATTTAATTAGAGAAGGTGTTTAGCCTACCATGCATCACGCAAGGATATTATGGGGCTAGAGTTAGCAGGATCGTATAGTGGCTGACCTTATGTTCCTTGCATTGGACTGTTCCATGCAGTCCAGGACGCAGAGCTGTTCAGCTGAGAGGCAGAGATTGCTGAAGAGTTGCAAGGTCAGAGCAACTTTAGACAACTTTCTAAAAGATGCTTGTTGTCGTCATACACCAACATGGCTCATGAGCAAGGGCAGCCTAACGTGTGGCCGACGGTCATAGTTCATGTCAGGAGATCAGAAACCGGCGTTTTTGGATGCTCTGAAATCAAGGTGACCTGCTCTCTATAGTGCTTAGCATCTTTAGCACTCAGTGAAGGTTGTCTTGGAAACAGGTACACGGTGCCACGCAGCAGCAGAACAAACTTAGCAGGTCACAGGTGTTACAGAGAGACATCTTAAAAATCTGAAATATCATGGCAAATATAAATAACAAATAACAAAATTAAAATAAAAGATTTCTTCATGTTGCGCTCACAACTACTTTCTTGGGGTGTGACAGTTCATGTATTTGTTCCGAACTGTCACTGTATGCACAGTATGGTTCCGTGTGTGCCATTGCACGCAGAATACGCAGTAGCCTATGTGTGAAGATCGATGAGCGTAATGCGGAATCAAATTTCACAAGCGAGAGTTTCACAGGAACCTTAAGCTGTAAGCCGTTAGAAGGTTATCAACATGCCATGCTAAGTTTAGCTCAAGATCAGTCACACTATGGAGAATGGAAATGACACACAGGAGCTAGAAGACCAGCCTGCTTCTTTCAAATCAGCCATGACCCCTAGTCCCTCCTACAGGAGAGGCAGGAGAGGCACACTACACTACACCAACCAACAGGTCACTGGAGTTCAACCAAAAAAAACCCCAAAAAACCCAACCACAAAACCAGGACAAGCAGAACAAAACAAACGAGAGTACAACTATCCATCCCTGCTACTGTTCAGTAGCACGTAGATGTGGAAGCAAACAGAGCGAAAAACACTCCCAAAACAACTGCCATTTACATTACACTGGGTTGGGCTTACACTTTAAATGCTGATTTATAGTCTAAGTGGAACAATTACTATTCTATTTATTTTGTACTTTAATAACAAGATTTTTTTTTTTCAGTTTTGTATCTGATTGTGACCTATTGCCTTTTTTAAAAATCAGCCCTATATAAAATATGACATATACGAGAGTGTAAGTTCACTGTTTACATTTTACTGCTTAGTACACTACAGGCTGTCCCAACTACATCACTATACATCCCAACTACATCAATATACATCACTTGGTGGAACAAACTAACTTGCACTACTGTCTGTTCAAAATAAGCTAATAGAGACCTAGCCTTATACTTATGGGGGGTTTTGGTGATTTTTTCTGTACTGAACTCATACTGAACCGTGAAGTCCAGACTGTGGTGTGAACTGAACCGTGATGTGCAGACCGTGGTGTGAACCGAACCGTGATGTGCAGACCGTGGTGTGAACCGAACCGTGATGTCCAGACCGTGGTGTGAACCGAACTGTCATGCGCAGACCGTGGTGTGAACCGAAACGTGATGTGCAGATTGTGGTGTGAACCGAACCGTGATGTGCAGACCGTGGTGTGAACCGAACGGTGATGTGCAGACCGTGGTGTGAACCGAACCGTGATGTGCAGACTGTGGTGTGAACCGAACCGTGATGTGCAGACCGTGGTGTGAACCGAACCGTGATGTCCAGACCATGGTGTGAACCGAACCGTGATGTCCAGACCATGGTGTGAACCGAACCGTGATGTCCAGACCGTGTTGTGAACCGAACTGTGATGTCCAGACCATGGTGTGAACCGAACCGTGATGTCCAGACCGTGTTGTGAACCGAACTGTGATGTCCAGACCGTGGTGTGAACCGAACCGTGATGTCCAGACCGTGTTGTGAACCGAACTGTGATGTCCAGACCGTGGTGTGAACCGAACCGTGATGTCCAGACCATGGTGTGAACCGAACTGTGATGTGCAGACCGTGGTGTGAACCGAACCGTGATGTGCAGACCGTGGTGTGAACCGAACCGTGACTTCTGTGTACTGTTACGCCCTTCTTACTTCCCCATTCCATGTACATTTTATATGCAATGAAAGTGTCAAATTCACCCTGTACCAAAGTAATAAACCAAAGTACCAAAGCAATAAATATCTAGGTTTTAGCATCCGGTGAAGCACCCCATGTCATGGGCGAGGACTCCCAAGAGTCCCTGGGTACCTGACTGACTCCTCGTCACATCTTTAGGAAGTGCAGAAACTCAAGGAGGTGTTCATAAGTGCCTGTGTGCCTCACGTGAGTCCCAAGAGTCCCTGGGTACCTGACCGGCTCCTCGTCACATCTTTAGGAAGTGCAGAAACTCACGGAGGTGTTCATAAGTGCCTGTGTGCCTCACGTGAGTCCAGCCAGACTGGCAGATACACTCCTTGTAGGAGTGCCACATGGCAGCCATTTTGAAGTTTATTATGTAATAAAGGTCTAAGGTATGAAAATAGCAGGACTAATTCAATATCCAAGGTCTACATTTAAAGGATGTTCTGAATGAATTTTAGTAAATATTAATGTACTAATCATATATTAACAGCTTTAAACAGAGGCCATAATATTTTATCTAAAGCTTCATTAAAACATAATACAGTTTGCCATAGTAATCTGAGAGCAACCTGCAGCTGTGTTGGTATTTCCCCCTCACCCAGAATGGACTGTGGCACATACCACTACTCACCGAGATGTGTGTTGTCCTGCAACATGTTTTCTTAACCCTTAGTAGAAGGGATTTAAAGATGGTAAGTACAAAAGCTGGTTCCTGAAAAAAAATGTAAATGGATTTAATTTAGTTTTTTGTTTGCTTGTTTTTGTCTATCAGAAGTTATTACCACCACAGTGTGATTTCTTCTCTTTGTAATCATTCTTCTGTCCAAGATTGTTAGTACCAAAGCACAGTGCGGTAAGCAGCCAGCCCTCTGAAGTGAAGAGTGCTGATTTCTGACTCACTGGCAAGAAAACACAGGATGTTTTTAGTTTGCAGACTAGAATTACATCAGGTTAGCATGACTATTAGAGTAATTTTACCTCGGAATTGAATGTTTGGTTTAGCGGGTCTATTTCTGGTCTTCTCTTTCTGGATGGTTTTCATGGCTATAATTATATATATATCTCTAAAAAACAAAAACAAAAGAACTAAATATCTCACCACTAAAATACAAGGATGTGTGTGAGAGAGAGAAAGAGAGCGAGAAAGAGAGCGAGAAAATGAGAAAAGTGCATAAGGCAGCAGAGAGGGAGAATATAACAGCAAGAGAGATACCCCGAGTGTTGCCAGAGGAAGCCTGTTTGAAGTGTGTGTGTGTGTGTGTGTGTGTGTGTGTGTGTGTAAAGTTTAATGAAGGACATGTCAAGAGAACTAGAACAACTAGCAGCTGCAGGTGAAGCTGAGCAGCTGGTAGTGTAACAGAACCCAGTAGATTGAAGGGCTGTCATCAGTGTAACAGAACCCAGCAGAGTGAAGGGCTGTCATCAGTGTAACAGGACCCAGCAGAGTGAAGTGCTGTCATCAGTGTAACAGAACCCAGCAGAGTGAAGGGCTGTCATCAGTGTAACAGGACCCAGCAGAGTGAAGGGCTGTCATCAGTGTAACAGGACCCAGCAGAGTGAAGAGCTGTCATCAGTGTAACAGAACCCAGCAGAGTGAAGGTCTCACATTTTGATTAATGACTCATGTATTGGTTAAGGTCTCACATATTGGTTAAGGTCTCACATATTGGTTAAGGTCTCACGTTTTGGTTAAGGTCTCACGTTTTGGTTAAGGTCTCACGTTTTGGTAAAGGTCTCAATAGGAATCACAAAAGCACAAAACCTGTGCCAATCATCACTGGTCTTCCTTCCTCATAATATTGAGAGCAGACCGTTAGATATGAGCTGTTGCCCCAC
>NC_137521.1:7722500-7732500 GCF_041902795.1 Electrophorus electricus | reverse complement strand
CGTTGTCTGTGTTTGACTCCATTAGTGTGCGTGTTTGGACGTTACATGTTTCATGTTAAATAAACTTATGCCCATGTTTCACGCAACTCGTCCCCACATCCTGCCTAAAACCTCCACGTCATGCTCTCTTTTCATCTTTCTCTCTCCCTCTGACTTATACTTGCTAGTGACTAAGTAACAACATTCTAATGGTCACATCTGTATCATTTTAATAACTCTCATTGGTCTTGTGACATATGCAGTAAAAATGTCAGAGTTTGTCTGTGTCCAGCTGGACTTGGACCCACACTGTTGGTATGAATGCAACACATTTTAATTTTTAATTTATTTTATTATTTTAAATGTAATTAATTAATTTTATTTTATTTATTTATTTACAGTTTATGGTATTGTTCTTTTTTTTAAACCTCTTAATAAAACCTTTTAATGGGAGAATTTCCAGGTTTAAACTGATTTTATAGGCTGTAGGGAGATTTAAGCTTTCAGCAGCTTTATCTGCATGGACAGATGTCACGTTTTGTGGTGTGTTATTTTGTATGTGCATGCAAATGCGTACTGTCATGTATGTGAGAAAAGCCTTTATATGGTCTCAAATACCATTCTAATTCCATACTATATCATTTCTAACTTTTCTTCTGTGCACTACTGCATGCCGAACAACAAGATTCTTTCATCCCCCTATTTAAAACAGTGGCTCCAGATCTCAGTGCCTGAGGACCAATTTACACTCACATTTGTTTGTGGTAAGACAGTGATCGATGGCATGGTGATGAGTCGAATCCGGTGTGTTAAAGCCAGTCTGCTGTTGCCCTGCAGGGTTTGACACCATTGATTTAGCACCTCTCATTTAGTGTCTTCAGAGATCAAGGCCCTGTCCCATAATCAATGGCATTAGCAACGGTATCCTAAAGCTGGTCTGTCCCAGACAATCTCTCCACTGTAATCCTTGCGACATTGCCATGTGTATAATGCTGAGCAGGATACAGCTGGAAGTGTAAGATATAGAAATTATTTTCACACTCCTGAGATAAATCCAGCTATGCAACACCATCTATATTCAGAAGCTGGTAATAATTTGTCACGCTTTCTGCACCCATGAAAACGGTGACAATTAATCAGTGCTTTAAACAATTTAATTCCAGGATTGTACTCATGCATAATGTGCCCAGCTCTCTCCTGAGATCGTGCTCCACTGTTGCATGGTGTGTCATTTCATCATGGTGAAATCAGCTTTGAATTACCACTTACAGTGTGTATTTGATTCCAGCTGGACCGTAAATGAGCAGCGCGCGTGTTAACGTAGTGCTGGGGACTTATAAAGTAATCAGTGCACCTCAGACATGGCATAAAGTGAGCAGTAGTCTTCCAAGAATTTCTCATCTGACCACAGTGGTGTGCAGGTGGCATATCCAAGGAATTCGCAACCATTATGCCACCAAGGTCGTCAGGGATGACGAAGACGTGCAGCAGAAGTGAGCAGCCAAGCTCGGAGGCTTCAGGCTGTAGAGGAGCCTTTCTTAACCCTGAGCGTGGACATGCATAGCCCTGCACATTTTAGAGTTTACCCTGGTCTGACACGCCCATTTGAGCCTCGTGAAGCGCGCAGAACCTAGCTGATGAGCTACGTCAGGGTCGTTAGGGCTGAGGGAATCTAGGCTGAACTACTCAAGGTCCAGGATTAAGAAGAAAACTTGTGTGGAGTATTGCCACAAGGCAGCTCCAATAATGTTGCCAAACTGAGTGTTAGTCCTCACTGTTAGAGAAGAGACTGACGTAAAGACTGAAGCAGAGGCGCCATTACAACGAACAGTTTGCTTAATGATGGTAGAGACAGGCACCTTGCTGAAACTCTCACTAAAACTCACGCTGAAACTCACTCTCTGAAATTTTAGAACA
This sequence comes from Electrophorus electricus, assembly GCF_041902795.1. NCBI lineage: Eukaryota > Metazoa > Chordata > Actinopteri > Gymnotiformes > Gymnotidae > Electrophorus > Electrophorus electricus. The sequence goes on along the minus strand of NC_137521.1, from coordinate 7,730,604 downwards.
ATGGGATATTCATTATAGAAATAATAAGAAAACTAGCTCTTGTTTTTTTTCTGTGGAGAAGGGTGTCAGATGATCGTGGAACATAATTCAGCTGCTTCTGGTACTGTGAAATATAGTTCTGCCTAATTACTAATAACCCCACTGGTCTCCAAAAGGATTTTATGCCCTATTGCTAATTATCAGCTGGGTATAAAAAGTAAATAGTAGTGGATAGTCTTTACATTGTGTAAAAGTGTAGGTGATTTTTATGTTTATATATATTGAACTACACTGCATATACATTCGCCACACCTTGGTCCAGCTCATTTTAACTTTTAAAACATCCATTTAAATTATTCATATTGTAGCCAGCTCATCACTATCCCTCCTGTTCTCAGCTCACTATCTCTCTCTCCTTCTCTCTCTCTTTCTCTTTCTCTCTCTCTTTCTCTCTCTCATGTACATACATACAGAGAGTGGGAAGCTGACTGTATGGACTTGTGGCCAAAGTCAGCTCATTAGCTGATGATTGAGTCCTCACTGGAGGCCAGAAATATCCCCATTCTCGTTTCTTGCCAACCCCTGTGTTTGCACTCCTAACATTTTCTTTGGATGGTGGGTGGATGCAGATTTCAGTGTGGAAGACAGTGTGTGCTCCATCCAGGAAGGAGGAGATGAGACTAGCGTTGCAGCCATGCCTCTGCTGATTGGCCACCATCTGGTCCATTCTGCAGATTGGCCACTCAAATCACCGTCTGGTCCATTCTGATTGGCCACTTGGCCACCGGCTGGTCCATTCTGCTCAGAAGGTCATCTCTGGGATGGCTCTGTGCTGAATTTGTTTGTAGTCAAAGCAAAGCAAATGCTCAGGTCTAGCCAAACCATTGTGTAACTCATCATGAGTGTCATTCCCATATGTTAACTTTAAAAAACCAAAAACAAACGAATATCGTAGTTGGCACTGGGAGACCCGTGATGGGATTTTTCTTTTGTACAAATCATTGTGAGAATTAATGAGCCTTCATTCTTTCATTTGTGTAAATTACAAAGCTTTGATCATAAATGGTTCAGATGCCAGAGAAAATACAGTGTGCCCTTAGTTAGCCCTCTGACTGAATAGCTGTATACAGCATATCCTAAAGGTGCCGGAGCACACTGTTGCTAATTACCTCGTTTAAGCCTTTTACATTGAATCTCAAAAATGAGTGGAAAAGAATGTGTAAATACTACTGTTCCTATTCCGCTACCAGCAGTACAATGATGTATGTGTAGACACTACTTCTGCTACAGTAACCGTGCTACAATGATGTATGTGTAGACACTACTACTGCTACAGTAACCGTGCTACAATGATGTGTGTGGACACTACTACTGCTACAGTAACCCTGCTACAGTGCTGTATGTGTAGACACTACTACTGCTACAGTAACCGTGCTACAATGATGTATGTGTAGACACTACTACTGCTACAGTAACCCTGCTACAATGATGTATGTGTGGACACTACTACTGCTACAGTAACCCTGCTACAGTGCTGTATGTGTAGACACTACTACTGCTACAGTAACCCTGCTACAGTGCTGTATGTGTAGACACTACTACTGCTACAGTAACCCTGCTACAATGATGTATGTGTGGACACTACTACTGCTACAGTAACCGTGCTACAGTGATGTATGTGTGGACACTACTACTGCTACAGTAACCGTGCTACAATGATGTATGTGTGGACACTACTACTGCTACAGTAACCGTGCTACAGTGCTGTATGTGTAGACACTACTACTGCTACAGTAACCCTGCTACAGTGCTGTATGTGTAGACACTACTACTGCTACAGTAACTGTGCTACAGTGCTGTATGTGTGGACACTACTACTGCTACAGTAACCCTACTACAATGATGTATGTGTGGACACTACTACTGCTACAGTAACCGTGCTACAATGATGTATGTGTGGACACTACTACTGCTACAGTAACCGTGCTACAGTGCTGTATGTGTAGACACTACTACTGCTACAGTAACCGTGCTACAATGATGTATGTGTGGACACTACTACTGCTACAGTAACCGTGCTACAATGATGTATGTGTGGACACTACTACTGCTACAGTAACCGTGCTACAATGATGTATGTGTGGACACTACTACTGCTACAGTAACCGTGCTACAGTGCTGTATGTGTAGACACTACTACTGCTACAGTAACCGTGCTACAATGATGTATGTGTGGACACTACTACTGCTACAGTAACCGTGCTACAATGATGTATGTGTGGACACTACTACTGCTACAGTAACTGTGCTACAGTGCTGTATGTGTGGACACTACTACTGCTACAGTAACCCTACTACAATGATGTATGTGTGGACACTACTACTGCTACAGTAACCGTGCTACAATGATGTATGTGTGGACACTACTACTGCTACAGTAACCGTGCTACAGTGCTGTATGTGTAGACACTACTACTGCTACAGTAACCGTGCTACAATGATGTATGTGTGGACACTACTACTGCTACAGTAACCGTGCTACAATTATGTATGTGTGGACACTACTACTGCTACAGTAACCGTGCTACAATGATGTATGTGTGGACACTACTACTGCTACAGTAACCGTGCTACAGTGCTGTATGTGTAGACACTACTACTGCTACAGTAACCGTGCTACAATGATGTATGTGTGGACACTACTACTGCTACAGTAACCGTGCTACAATGATGTATGTGTGGACACTACTACTGCTACAGTAACCGTGCTACAATGATGTATGTGTGGACACTACTACTGCTACAGTAACCCTGCTACAGTGCTGTATGTGTAGACACTACTACTGTTACATCGACACTGCTACAGTGCTGTATGTGTAGACACTACTACTGCTACAGTAACCGTGCTACAATGATGTATGTGTGGACACTACTACTGCTACAGTAACCGTGCTACAATGATGTATGTGTGGACACTACTACTGCTACAGTAACCCTGCTACAGTGCTGTATGTGTAGACACTACTACTGTTACATCGACACTGCTACAGTGCTGTATGTGTAGACACTACTACTGTTACATCGACACTGCTACAGTGCTGTATGTGTAGACACTACTACTGTTACATCGACACTGCTACAGTGCTGTATGTGTAGACACTACTACTGTTACATCGACACTGCTACAGTGCTGTATGTGTAGACACTACTACTGCTACAGTCACAGTGCTACAGTGCTGTATGTGTAGACACTACTACTGTTACATCAACACTGCTACAGTGCTGTATGTGTAGACACTACTACTGCTACAGTCACAGTGCTACAGTGCTGTATGTGTAGACACTACTGCTGTTCCAGTGGCACTTCAATTGCTGCAGAACTGGAGTATGGCTCTTGCTTGCCTCAATATGCCTCATGTGCCAACGTAAAAGATGGCATTGAAAGACTTCACCATGTGTTATTTCAAACATCTGTGAAAGAATACTTGAATATGAAGTGGAAGGTGAATGTCACCCATTGTGGTCTCTCATTCTCAGAGAGAGAGAGAGAGAGAGAGAGAGCGAGAGAGAGAGTGAGTGCAATATGAAACATACTGAAGTCCCTGATTTGCTTTCAGATTACACAGTACCTAGACTTTAAAGGTGAATTATTCGATTTCCCCCTTTTCTTACTAATTCAAATAAACTGTGAAATATAAAACAAAACATAACATAAAGCAAAACTAATTACTTTAGCAATGACATCAGCACATGCGTATTAGGAGACCGAAAAAACCTGTTTGAAAACCTTTTTGTGGGACGGAATCTGTTCTTGTGTTTACACTGACCTCCTATCAGTCACTACGAGACACTCCTCCATGCCCCATCACTCCACCCACATCCAGGGATGCAGTTTTTCCAACAGGTTTTCTAAGGCACCTAATATGCTGATACCCTTGTTAAAATAATTTTTCTTATGTTCTAGATATTTCAGAGTTTATTTGAATTAGTAATAACAGGGCGTGGGCGGGGGGGGGGGGGGGGTCCAACTACATCACCTTTCGCTGCGAGAAATGTTTCTTGAATCTTGACTAATGCACTTTTATGTATGTCTTGATTTGCCGGTGTAGCTCTGCCTTAATTTGCTATGTAAATTGACCAGTGGTCAGTACAGTTCAGTGTAGAAGTTACTGCTAAGACTGAGAGACCACTGGGCCTGCTGTCAGTGTGTAAGCTTGCATGAATAAGGCAATACTGACTGGGATGGTTGATCCTGACATGAACTGGGCTCCTGTTGAGTAGGACGGGCTTGGTAACCATTATTTATCAAGGCCTTTTATTCCCCCATAGTACTGTGTACCTGTGTAGAGAAACTGACTGTATTTCTCTCTGAATTCAGAAACCAAGTAATGTCAAGTATAACTTATTTCTGGAATTAAAATCAAGTTTAATGTCCTGTGATTGTCTTGCCTCTTTCTACAACTGGTCCAATCAGGATCATATTATGGTTGTATTGCGACCAGCACTATGGACCCCAGGTGAAGAGGGGCCACCAACGCCTCCAGCTCAACCCTTCTAGCCCACAGATGTCCAGCCCCAATCCCTTTACCCATGCTGGAGGATGGGGATGACAGATCTAACAACTGAAGGGTGTTGAGCTTAAAGAAGCCAGCTTTAAAGTCCAGGATCAGTGCATTTGAATTGAACGCAGGATCAATTCAGGGGATACAGGTGAATAAGAGCCCAAGACTGCTCCTGCTGGGGGCTTGAGACAAATACGTCAGCAAATAGGTGAATAAAAAATTAATGCCTGTGTTGTCATGGCAGCTGCTTGCGTGGGGAAGTTTGAAAGGACCCGAGTCTGGCCCAGAGCCTGCTAATTAATGAGGTGTGTAAACTTATCTCATTAAAAAGACAAAAGGACTCTCTCTCTGGCCTCACTTTTCAATCAATCTCTCAATCTTTCCCTCCATCTTTCTCTCACACCTCCTCTGTGCTTTCATTCGCCCCCTTTTGCCAACTCTGCCACCCCCCACCCACCCCACCCACCCCACCCACCCCTCAGTAACGTTCCAAGGCAGCGGGCAGTAAAAAAAACCCAGCCGTACAGAGAGACCCAGAGTCATGTCAGGAGAGACAAAACCATGCCCTTTATAAAATTAAAGTGGGTATTTCTAATTAAAAATCTGGTTTGTCTGAAGTATTATCTAAGGCATTATCAACCTTTGTCTTTTAATGCACGAACCAGAGTATGATCGGGTTTTATAGTCCTGTCACTACGTGGCACACCCTTCTCTGGATAAGGCCACGTATCTCTTTTTCTGTGTCCTGTAGAGGGTGGTGTTGAGAGGAAAGCGTGGCTAAAAATATGCCTCCCATCAGCCCCAGGCCTGAACAGTGCCTAGCGTGTAAATGATATTGGCCCGAGGCGAACCTTCCATCATTTAGCTGAGAGAGATAAAGAGAGAGACAGAGAGAGAGAGAGAGAGAGAGAGAGAGAGACTGCTGACATGTTCAAAAGCTTGAATGGCAATACCAGATGAGCAACTGAAGCAGCACACCCACTGGCAAAACGCATGCACACACGCACGCACACACACACGCACACACACGCACACACATGCACACACGCACGCACACACAGAGACCATGTGACATCTTTACATTAACTTTATATTAAACTCTTACACTCATGAAAGCTATTTAAGACAGCACAAACATATTCAATGTGCTAAGAGACCAATAGCTCTGTCAATAACAGCAAAGATATGGCTATGAAAGAAAGATTCATCAGTCAAAGAACATGTCATGACCATGAAAAGCATAGCTAGTTATATCTACAGTAGTGTGCAAAAGTTTTAGACAAGTCTGGAAAAAACGCTGCAAAGTATGAATGCTTTCAAAAATAGAAGTGTTAATAGTGTATTGTTGTCAATCAACAAAATGCAAAGCGAATGAACAAAATAGAAATCTAAATCAAATCAACCTTTGGAGTAACCAGCTTCAAAACAGCATCAATTCTTCTAGATACATTTGCACACAAGGAACTTGGCAGGGAGGTTGTTCCAAACATCTTGGCGAAATAACCACAGATCATCTGTGCATGTAGTCTTGCTCAAATCCTTCTGTCGCTTCATGTATTCCCAGACACACTCGATGTTGTGATCAGGGCTCAGTGTGAACCATATCATCACTTCCAGGACTCCTTGTTCTTCTTTACACTGAAGATAGTTCTTACTGACACTAACTGTATGTTTGGGGCTGTTGTCCTGCTGCAAAACTCTGGAGCCAAACAGACACCTCCCTGATGGTACTGCATGGTGGATGGATCTGCCTGCGTTTCTCAGCACTGAGGGCACCTCAGAACTGAGGACACCATTAATCCTGACAAAATCCCCAACTCCATTTGCTGAAATGCAAACTTGCAGGGAACTTCCACCATGCTTCACCGTTGCCTGCAGACACTCATTGCTGTACCATTCTCCAGCCCTTCTGTAAACAAACTGCCTTCTGTTACAGCTAAATATTTCAAATTTTGACTCATCACTCCAGATCACCTGCTGCCTTTTTTCTGCACCCCAGTTCCTATGTTTTCATGCACAGTTGAGTCTACTGGCCTTCCACGTCGAAGGTTTGGCGTTTTGGCTGCAATTCTTACATGAAAACCACTTCTGGCCAAACTTCTCTGAACAGTATATGGGTGTATCCAGGTTCCTCTTGTTTATGCAAGTTCTGAGCTGATGGCACTGCTGGACATCTTCCGATTTTGTATGAAAGCACGATGTGTCTTTTCATTTCCTTGGCTGACCACTGCATCTACGGTCCTCAACGTTGTCCATTTCATTGTGCTTCTTCAAAAGAGCTTGTACAGCACATCTTGCAACCCCAGTCTGCTTTGAAATCTTTGCCTGGGAGAGATCTTGCTGATGCAGTATAACTACCTGGTGTCTTGCTGCCATGCACAGTCTTGCCATTGTATATGACCTGTGTGTTGTCCACAACTGCACATTTGTAGCAGATTTGGGCTGGGCTGTTCCTCACCCAGGTTTAAGCCTCCTACACAACTGTTTCTGTTTCAGTTAATTTAAATTAATTCTGCCTTCAACCTACACATGAAAATAATGATCATTATCACCTTTTTGGTATAATTGGTTAATCATAAACCTGACTATAATTCTACAAAATCCCTGACTTTGTGAGAGTGTATCTAGAAGAATTGATGCTGTTTTGAAAGCAAAGGCTGGTTACACAATATATTCATTTGATTTAGGTTTCTCTGTTGTTCATTCACTTTGCATTTTGTTAACTGACAATAATAAACATTTCTATTTTTGAAATAATTCTTACTTTTGCACAGCGCTGTATGTACATGACCTACTAAAGTGCTGTGCATTTCAGATTCAGCTTCTTCACATTTCAACTCGCTAACCTTTTTTCAAGAGAACTATTAGTCTTTAATGTTTCATATTTCTGCATCTTTTTCTAATTCTACAGACAAAAAGTGGGAGTCCAGTCTTTTAGGAAGAACTTCTCAAAACTGTTCAGAACTCAGGTTTTCAGAGTGTTTTCCCTCCCTCTGCAGATCCAAATTCAAATTACAACAGACTGATGGAAGGCAGAATTTACACACAAGCAAAGTTTGACTGTGTTTTGCAAATTCTTAGAAACCAGCCACGGTCTCTTATGTTAGAACAAACTTTGTGTAGAAACCTCATAGTTGTGTGTGTGTGTGTGTGTGTGTGTGTGTGTGTGTGTGTGTGTGTGTGTGTGTGCACGCATGTGTGTGTGTGTGTGTGCGTGTGTGTGCGTGCGTGTGTGTGTGTGTGTGCGTGTGTGTGCGTGTGTGTGTATGTGTGTGCGCGTGTGTGTGTGCGTGTGTGTGTGTGTGCGTGCATGTGTGCGTGCGTGCGTGCGCATGTGTGTGTGTGTGTGTGTGTGTGTGTGTGTGTGTGTGCGTGTGTGTGTATGTGTGTGCGTGTGTGTGCGCGCGTGTGTGTGCACGTGTGTGTGCGTGTGTATGTGTGTGTGTGTGTGTGCCTGGCATTGTTAAAACTATGAGAATTTTATAACGATCATTTTATCACTATATTCACCTGCTGTGCCTGTGTGTGCAAAAGAAAAGAAAACAGGAACAAAATTGGACTTG
>NC_137521.1:7705000-7715000 GCF_041902795.1 Electrophorus electricus | reverse complement strand
CACACATATATATATATATATATATGTGTGTGTGTGCGTGTGTGTGCGTGTGCGTGCGTGTGCGTGCGTGTGCGCGTGTGTGTGCGTGGGTGTGTGTGCGTGGGTGTGCGTGCGTGCGTGGGTGTGTGTGCGTGGGTGTGTGTGCGTGCGTGTGTGTGTGTGCGCGTGTGTGTGTGTGTGTGTGTGTGTGTGTGTGCGTGGGTGTGTGTGTGTGTGTGCGTGTGTGCGTGGGTGTGTGCGCGTGTGTGTGTATGTGTGTGTGCGTGGGTGTGTGTGTGTGTCTCTCTCTATATATATATCACTGTCCATTTTACAACAACATACAGTATGTTCTATTTGAGGCCTCCGTTACCTGGATGATGTCATCAGTGGGTATGAGAAAGGGAAAGCGAGGCTACGCTGTGATGTCAGAGCTCTCTCTGAGTCTAAAAGCATTCTCCTGTTCTCTGTTGTATATCACCGTGGTAACAGGTAAAACGGGTAGACCACAGGACAGAGACCTCCATTATCCACACAGCAAACAAGACCGGTCATTCCTGACACCCTCACCATGACAGATACCAAATGTGGAGGTGGGGTGGGTGTGAGTGTGTGTGTGTGTGTGTGAGTGTGATTGGGGGGTGTCTTGGAAACCTGGTTTGAATGGGGTGACTTGCTGGCTGATGACATGTGTGTTCTATTTTTAGAATCACAGAGAGATTGTCAAGGTGAAACAGAACGTCTTTCCTCCCAGTACCACAAACACACACACGTACCTGCAAACACGCACATACCACACCACACACCACACACTACACAACACACACACACACACACACACACACACAACACTTTTTTTCTCCCTGGCCTCAGAACCTTTCTTCCTGGAATGCTTGGGTGGTGTAGGTCACTGCAATGTGATCATTCATTGATGCCCCATGGTGCCAGAGGGTGATGTAAGCGTAAAAGAGTATTACTTAACTCTGTAAAGAGGACAAAGGTGGACTACAACTCCCAGACCAGGCTCAAGTGCCTCGTATATACTGGCTGTCAAGGCCCAGCTGGCTGTGGAGCATCTCAGGTGGGGTTGCTCAGCATGGGCTAAACATGTCCCTGGTCTGTATTCCATTATTTGTCATTGATGTTGAGGCCAGTCCTGATGTAAGTTGAGGCAGGGACAGAGACACCCCTCCCCCAAGCCCCCCAGAACTTCTACTCCCCTCTCATTACCCTGAGTATGTGTGTGTGTGTGTGTGTGTGTGTGTGTGTATTGTGTATGGGTATATGTGTGTGTGGTTGTGTGTGTGTATGTGTGAATATGTTTGCGTATGTGTGTATGTGTGCATATGTGTGTGTGTATGTGTATCTGTGCATATATGTGTGAGAAAGACATTTACACAAACAGGGCTGTTTTAAAGGCAGTGTTATTATTCATTTTCCTAATGAGTAAAGCTAACCTAGCCAGCAGCTCAGAGGGCTTCTGGAGCTGGACCTCCTCCAACACCCTGCGCGTTGGCTTTGATAACTTACTCCACGAGCAACTTTTGGAAGAGCAACAAATGATTGCCGAGGGGGAAATAAAACTAATTATAATAGCATTATTTGAGACACAGTCACATGAGCTTAATGGTTTACTTGTCTTTAATGTGACTGGTGAAATTTGACCAGTGAAAGCAGGTGGTGTTCAGTCAGCAAATGCCTCTGTTTGTGGGCACAACTTGCTCCTCGTCCCTGGCTCTCGCTGGAGAGCAGGACTCCTCACTGTTCAGCAGTGTGGCTCATTCCACCAGTAGTGGGCCCTGACCACTTGATGCCATTAGAAGGAACATTGCTGTAAATCAGCTTGTGGAGTGTTTATTGATCCTTTACTTTTAAAGTACTTTACAATACAGCTGGCAACACTAGCCTGAGCGAATGTTGCGTAACTGTGTCTCACAGTGCATGCTTTTTGATACAAAAAACTGACATAATTTCTCTGATGTTTGACAGTAGAGCACTGTTAAAATGATATGTCCTTGTCATGTGCAATGCAGATGAAAAGGTTACATACCTCGCCCATGTCTTAAAGAACCACTTACAGACAAATTGAATTACTTGGTATTAAGTGAAGTGTGTTATTATATTCAATGTAACAGTAATCACTATAGCCTAGCTATTCTTTTCTCAATTACCATGTAAATGAGCCCGTAATTAATAAAGGACAACAGAAGGATTTTTTTTTTTTACAGCTGGATGATTAATTTCCATTAATTTCCTTCATTGGTGGATATTGTTCAGTGAGTGAGTGATTATGAATGGGTGAAGAAGCAGGCAGTCTGGGGCACATTGCAGTTAATCACTAAAGCACTAGTATCTAAGAGGATTCAGCTCAGAGAGAGCGCGAGAGCGAGAGAGAGCGAGAGCGCGAGAGAGAGAATATTCAAACGTGAGAAAGAGAGTATAGAGAGAAACAGAACAGAGAAAATGGGCTGTAGAGGATCTTAATTAAAACAGGGACATGAGGATGTGCTCAGTAAGGTGTGCTGTGATTGGAGGGCTCGTTAATGGTGTGCTCCCCAAGGTTTGTTCTGTCAGGTTATTTGGGGGCTATGGGTCAATAAGTAATGTTATATTAGCTAATTGACCTTCAATTACTGCGTAATATACTGAGTAGCTGTGTTTAACAATGCAGTGATACTCTGCATAATGAAGGTCAATGTATAAAAAAGAACTCTGGGATATCAGTGCGTTCTTACACACGCATACTCAGTATATTACACTGTATGTGATGGTGTAGCAGTGGCTGTGTAATGTTCTCTTGTTTTTAGGTAGCTGTACTAATGCAGAAGAGAGGCCTTTGGGAAGACCTTTTTGTTATCTTTTTTATACTAAGGTCTTTTGCATACTCCTCCCTGAGACCTTGTCCAATACTGCTGATGAGTTCTCTTCCAATCACATGCCCAGCGCTGCTCACTTAGGGGCATAACGCGATTTGTGCGAGACTCTTTTCAATCAAGCCTTTAGGCTGAAGTGATTGGCTGCATCAGGGATGCCTTGTGCTCAGAAGAATATTTCTTCCCTGCCGTTGCACTCTAATTACTTTCCGCATCGGCAAGCCAGAAAATCTCTTTCTTCTCGCCGCAGTTCTTCTTTGTGAGGACTTTTTTCCCCTGCGTCTGGAGAGGGCGGCGCGTCCTCGCGGTTGCGTTTTTCCTCGCGGCTCGAGAGGATTCTGCCTTGGTTCGCCCGCCGCGCTGGCCAGGGCCACAGCTGCTGGTGGGCACACCTGTGCGGTTTCACCTCCTCCCCGTTCCCATCAGATGAATGTGCTCTGCTTTTGGAGATGCCTCACTACGTTCTGTGGCCATTCTGTCTCATTACCTGTTCTCTCGGCACCGGCCGTACGTGGAAAGGGCCACCAGTGGCTTATGATGAAGGACAGCTACTAGCTAACTAGCCGTTTACTGCGAGAAGGAACAGATTATTCTACAGTGCAGTGAAAGACAGAGGTAAATGCAGTAAACATCTAAATTGCCTGATCAATGCCATTAAATGTTTAGATGAGTCAAGCACTAAGAAAAGCAGGAAGCCCTGTGGAGAGTCATTTAGCAAGCGAAATTAAAAGCCCTCTGTGACCCCGACAGCCTGGTTGCCTCTAGACTTTATGTGAATTTAATCACATCCACTGTAAGTGTGGTGGAGTTACTGTAAATAGTTGTCACCATATTCTATATGCATTCCTGCTCATCCGTAGTTTGCGTGTGGGCGTGTGGGCGTGTGCGCACATGTTGGAAAGAAGAGTGCGTGTGTGTGTATTAGTTTCTTGCAGAGCAATTAGTACTGATCAAAAGAAACTGAATATTTGCGTCAGGGAAAACATAATATCACATATTAACTTCCAAAAGTCGATACTTCTGATTGAAGGTGCAACACAAAAATAAGTGTGTGTGCCAGGGGTTGAACGGGAGAATGAGAATGGATGGATCTGCATCATTTACTGATGACATTAGCGATGCAGCTGTAATCTTTACCCATCTGTCGAAAATACAGGCACACGCACACACACACACACACACACACACACACACACACACTGACACACACTCACACACACACACACACACGCACACACACATTCAGAGTAAATGGATACTCATGGCAAGGATTTAATAGTGCCATCAACAGAGCATTTGAGTCTGTAATTAAAAATATCTGTCAGGCCAAAATGAACCAATCTGTCTGTCTGTGTGCCTGCTGCAGACTCGCCTTACCATGGACGGGACTATATGATACCACAGTGCAACAGGGGTGGGGTGGTTTGACCTTTCCTGTGCTGTTTTCTGCTTTGGGGCTCATTAGTGTGTGTGTGTTTACTCATTACCATTCTCTTGTTGTTCCTGTTCTTCCTGACATGCATAACATAGATTTCATATCCTGGCAGACTCTCTCTCTCTCTCTCTCTCTCTCTCTCTCTCTCTCTCTCTCTCTCATTCTCTCTCTCTCTCTCTCTCTCTCTCTGTGTGTGTGTGTAAGGTGTATTTGATTCTCATTATGAGCACATACTCTAGCCTCACATACACATAGCATGGTTCATTCTGCTCTCACCTGCAGCTCTAAATTGGAGTGGTATTTTCTGAAAACACTGATCCTGATGGAGTTAGTGTAGCAGTTCAGCTGGCATTAGTGGATTCCCAGCCATTCTCCCTTCTAGCTACTCTGGTCTGTCTGATCCCAGATACAGTAGGCAATTTGCTCTTCCTGTTACAACAGTCCATTAAAAGCTATCAGACAACTATGGCAGGCGTCACATGCCTAAAGTACATACAGCATTGTTGCTACAGCATTTCCACTGCATTTCAACAAGTCAAGACAAAGAAATAAGGCATCTTATGACACACTTTATTCTGTGTCGGGCGCTAGCCATAAAGCCTCCAAATGGCAGTGTGATACTCAGTAGATACAAGGGGCTGATCATTACTGTCACATGTTATATTGTCAGATAACTTAGTGGTTTTGGAGGAGAACGTTGGGCATTTAGGTTGCCACCATGCCAACACCCAGTTGGCTGGTTCGCCTCATCCTGAGGAGAATACAGCCAGCTTCGTAGGAAGCAGGGCTACACGTGGTACGTGGCGATGCTGAGGTTCAAACCATCCAAATCAGTGGTGGGACTTTTGCCAGGGCGTGGCAGTTTGGCTCATTCAGTACTCAGTTTGGCTCATTCAGTACTCTTGTTTTCCCCCGTTGTGAGTGCACCTCAGCGGGGGAACGACACGGCACTGCGTGAGTGTGCGCCTCACTTCATCGACGCTGCAGTGCTTATTAAACACAAAGCAGAAACAGAGGAAGTTAAAGTGCAGCTTGTACAAGAAAATGGTGCATGAAATTCCTCAGGAGGTTCATTATAGAATGAGTTGTTCTGTTATGTGGGTGTGTGGGAAAAGAGAGGGCGAGGCAGAGAGATGGTAACAGACAGAGAGAGACAGAGAACTTGTTACTGTACGTGGGTGACTCTTTTAGCACAGTCTGCCTTACGCTGCTACTTTGATCATCTTGGCTGCAAAGCTCTTCCCTTCCTTTAAAATAATTTGGAATTAATTTCAACATTTAGTCAGGAATTTTTTATCTGTGGAGCAGTGGTGCGTTTATGCATAGTCATATTTTCATGCAGCAATAAATGGAATTATTTATAATAAAGGCTGGGATGAGACCTTTGCATGCAGTATGTAACCAACGTGCAATGAGTGTTCGTCAGATCATAAGGCCTGAGGGCCGCAGGGCAATGTGGAAGGCACACAGACCTCTCTCCACGTAGATATGGCACATAATCACACATAATTAACAAACACAGGGAACAGTAACATGTGAGCACGGTATGGTATAGTATAGAACATGAACATGATACAAACATCTAACAATTACCAACATTGTGGTACCAAACATAGGGGTTTATATACATACATATGTGAAATGAATAACAAGGTACAGGTGTGTGTTTAAAAAGGTCACAGTGAGCACAGTCAGCAGTAAACTCCCACCAATCACGTGGTGGGCCGTACCACATGATCAGTGAGAAGGGGAGTGTACTATTACAATAAGCGCAAAATAATATGTGGAAAACTTTGTATTTTTGTAACCTTTCCTTGTAAATTTGTAGTTTCTCTTTTTATTATTAGCGCTTCTTATGTCGCTTCTTTTAGAGAACCAAAATTACTATCAGAAGATCTTGGAGAACAGAGAGCACACTTTGCCATCAGAGAAGATACACTAGAACGCTAGGACTCCCTGAGAAGGGCATACCACAGCCACCACTAACGACTTCCACCAATCACTGAACTGGATACTGCGTGAAAGGGGAATCACATGTTGTCTTCTTGTTTTCTGTCACAGTATGTGGAAGTTTAAAACAGTAGTATTACTGCTACTGCATTAACACACCCACACACCCAATCATTCTCACTGCCATGCCCCCCCCCATACACACACACACACACACACACACACACACACACACACACACACACACACACGCACGTACACATCCCTTTTGATCTCACTACAACTCCACTTCATCACTCTTTCTCCTGATTTCCTAATTTGGCAGCAGGCAGCTGGTGTTAATTAAAGCCCTGGCACAGTGGGCACAGTATGGTTTGTTCAGCTTTCTCCACATACAGCCTTCCTCACAGCTGATGGACTGCACATACAGAAGGGGTCCCCCCTTTGGCTCATGAAGCACAAATGCTAACAAGCCCCATGACTGATGACACTGATGAGAAATGAGGAGGGCGACTTTGAAACACTGTGCCGGCTATTTTAGAGGAATGACCCACTTTCATTTAATGACATTTTTAATGGTCCAATGCAAACATTTCTGATCTACTTCACAGGTTCATAAGAATTCTACTATGTCTAACAGCAGTGTGCTTAGGAACATGGATCTTATATTTGAATTCCTTTTTTTTCTTCTTAAAGTTTTGTATCTCAGTAACGTTTGTTATTGAGATGTGTTTATTATTGAGATGTTTAGGAGTGCCGGTGGTGAAAATATACTGTACATAATGTAGCGTCAGCAGTAGAGAAGACGGGGAAGACATTCTCTGCATCAACTACAGCTCTTTACTTGCGATGTGCCGCTTTTAAAAAGGCACACACACCGCAAGCAAGCAGAACAGGATGCGGTCTACACAGAAGCGGGAGAGGATAAACAGAACACACACAATTTATGTACAGTAGACAGTAATTGATCTACAATGCACTAACTACTACAAAAGAACATGACTAAGTAAACCAATATATCACAACATTGACACATTATGGAAAACTACTCTTTAACTAATTTGTAGCAGCAGGGCGGTGCATGGCACTCTAGGAAGCCCAGCTGTGTGCTAGCAGTGCCGCCCCCCGGCCTCTCTGCTACTTCCTGCGCTTTCTTCCTTCTCTGTCGTCTACGGGGTCGTCGACGGGGGTGCCACTCGTGTGCGCTGCACTTTAACCCCTGGAGTTCCACCAGCCGGCTGTGGTGCTGCGTGTTCAGCTCTTCCAGAACCGTCGCTTTCGCTTGCTGACAATAGGGGTTCTACTGCTAAAGAGCTTCTTCTCTGCCTCGCTGGGCAGCTCTACTTCCCTCTTCCCCTTTGGCCTGGGTTCCTCTGCTCCTGCCCCGCCAGCATACCACAGACGGATGTGGGTCGTTCTGTGTCATTGGCCGTGGCACCGCTGTGCTGAGGAGGAGCTGCGCTCTCTCGGCCTCGGCGACAGCTGCTTGGAGATTGGTTGGCGCGGCGAGTTGAACGTGTTCCTTGCGCCACCTTCTCGAATGGCACGTACGTCTGCCGGACCATAATGCTCAGCTCCGTTGCCGGCACGCTCATCTGCCCTCCCGGTAGTCCTCTGCTCCAAAAGCAGCCACTTGGCAGAAGTCAGTGACGCCGCCTGCTCCAAACATCACTGGAGGGATTCGAGCCGCTAGGTCGTCATGCTGTGCCAGTAGCATGTGCATGGATGCCCACAGTGCCTTATCCTCCAGTTCCAGGCACACCTGCGTCATGGTGACAGCTTATGTCCAGCTTTGATGTCATGCAGCCGCACGCAGCTGTGTGGGGTACAGCACCTAAGTGACCTCATCACTGTAGCATGGCAGGTGGGTGCGTGCTGTCTGTGCCTACCTCTCGTGCTGGGAGCAGGTCAGGCTCCACTTCTGGGCCTCTCCACACTGATCCCCTTACCATCTTCTCCAGGTAGACACCTCACTCTGGGCTGGCCCAACCCGGCCGGCGGGGCGCAGGCATAACGCTCAGTACTTGCTCCTCCTGGACTGCTTCTTCTTCGCCGTCTGCTCTCTAGATCTTGAATGGATGCAAACCATTCCGATCCAATTTCTGACCCCAGCATAATGTCGGTAGTAGAGAAGACATGGAAGACGTTCTCCGCTCCAACAAAAACAAACAAGCAAGCAGATCAGGACACGATCTACACAGAAGTGAGGAGAGGATAAATGAAACACACATGCTTCATACAGACAGTAATTGATCTACAATGCACTTCCTACTGCACAAGGACATGACTAACTAAACCAACATATCACGACATTGACACATTAGTGCTCCAGGGAGGCGCATTGCACCCTGGGATGCTGGGCTATGCGTTCCCTATCCTTTCCCTCTCACTGGTGGATGCCACATTATATATAAGTATATATAGGTAAGATATACAGGACAGACGCACTTCATCAGCTACACAGCTGTGCAAAGTGCTTCGCTTGTGTTATATATATAAAATTATAGTGAAGTACACAGTTTCCAGAGAAACAGGACGTTTCAGACAAAGGTCCTTCATCAGCAGTGCAAGTAAATGTTTCAATGTTTCATAACATTCATTCCATGGGGTTCTAAATTTGCAAGAGTACAGATGAGTTCTTTTTCTTTATTTGGTTGCTGCCATAGCAACAACTGGCAACGTAAGCAGATATGTCATTAATGCAGTGTCCATTAGCATTAGAATGCCTTGTCACTGGAAACGACAAATCCTTAATTCTGATGGTGTTCACCAAACCGATCAGCAAGCCTTCTGTTGGCTTCTCCAAACTAAAGCTGATTTCATCTCTTACAAGTAATACAGTAGACAACTCCCGCAGTGATGCATGAGGAGGAATGGTGGATGGTAATTGATACGTTTGTGCCAGATATTTTAGTGGCTGTGTTAATAAATGTGCATGTAGCACATTTGGAGCGGCAGTACCACAGGTCTTATCTGAATGGTCATTTATCTCACTCTTGATGAGCACGTCTTTGATGTTTTTGTCTTGTCTGTAGAAGATTAGTGGAGGATACTTAAAAAGGGATGTGGTGTCTGCCTCATCCTGGAGGATTTTGAAGTGTTTAAGTATAATATCAACTGCTGTTGTATTTGTATGTTTGTATATACACACTCACCCACCACTTTATTAGGTATACCTGCAACTACTCGTTAACACAGATATCTAATCAGATTATCACATGGCAGCAACTCAATGCATTTAGCCATGTGGACATTGTTGAGACGACCTGCTGAATTTCAAACTGAGCAACTAGGGAAGAAAGATGATTTAAGTAACTTTGAACATGGCATGGTTGTTGGTGCTAGAGGGTATTTCAGATTTCAGAAACTGCTGATCTACTGAGATTTTCATGCACAGTTGTCTATAGGTTGTACAGAGAATGGTCCGAAAAAGAGAAAATACCAAGTGAGCAGCCGTTCCCTGGGTGAAAATCCTTTTTTGATACCAGAGGTGAGAGGAGAATGGCCAGGCTGGATTGAGCTGACAGAAAGACAACAGTAACTCAAATAACCACTTGCTCCAATCGAGGTGTGCAGCGCATCTCTGAACATACAACGTGCGTAACCCCAAAGCAGATGGGCTACTGCAGCAGGCGACCACACAGGTGTCTTCTGTCATTTTAGTTCAGCTATCTGAGGCTACAGTTCACATGGGTTTACCAAAATTGGATTAAAAATGTACCAAAATTACCAAAGATAAGAAAAGCATTGCCTGGTCTGATGA
>NC_137521.1:7692500-7695000 GCF_041902795.1 Electrophorus electricus | reverse complement strand
CAGTTTAAGCACCCCTTTATCAGCTCAGCATCTGTGTAACAGTTCCCATCAGTCTGCATGCGTGGGTTCTTTGCTGCGTTGTCTCCACCAGCCGCACTGCCGGAAGTATTTAAGCCGCCACTTACCTCGTGCCGTCTGGCACCCCCTTTTCCAGCCTCTCTGTCCGGCTTGGCTGGGTCGTTCCCGCCCCCGGCCCATAAGCCATCAAAAGAATATATGAACTTGTGAAGTTGAGAGACACTTGCAGGTTTTTAGCTGGCAGCAGTGCCTGAGCAATGCTATGGGCGGCCGGCCCTTCTACCTGTCATGGCTTCCGTTGGCACGCCTATTGATCATAGCTGCTATCGATTCCGCAGAATGTGGACAGCAGTGATGTACTGCAGTTGAGTGACTTTAGGACAGTGGAGGATAAGTTGATTACCGGCTTGATGAATGGTGGGATGTGTGGGGGTGTGTAGCCTGACTTAGTCAGATAACAATAGCTTGGTCTGTCACTATTGCTTTGTCTGTCTGTCTGTCGTTCATCCCCATATTTCCCACTCTCTCTTTGCCTCTCTTTTTATCTCACTCTCTCTCTCTCTCTCTCTCTCTCTCTCTCTCTCTCGCCCTCTCTGTCTGTTTTTATTTCTCTCTCTGCCACTCTCAGTCTTTCTCACTCTCTTTCCATCTCTCACTCTCTCTCTCTCTCTTTTTCTTGCTTGCGTGTTTTCTTGCTTACATACAAGCTCCAGGCTGAAAGTAATCTTTGCATACCATAAAAAGCACACTGAATTGGGGAGTAGATGTTCCTGTGACAGCAATCGCGCTGAACTTTCAGCAGGAAAGAGGCTTTGTGTGATATCTCTGACTATCTCCTCTGGGTTGCCGTAGGCTAAAGTAATTACAACAATAAATCCGCATAATTTCATCTCTTCTCTTGGCAACTAAGAGACCTCCCTGAGTGTGAATTCCTGTTCCTGTTCAAAATGTCCAAGCTTACCTTTTGCTTCAAGTCCCCTTTTCTCTCTCTCTCTCCCTCTCTCTCTCTCTCTCTCCCCCTCTCCCTCTCTCTCTCTCTCTCTTTCTCTCTCTCTCTCCCTCTCCCTCTCTCACCCTCCCTCTCTCCCTCTCTCCCTCTCTCCCTCTCTCTGTCTGTGGGTTACATGCTCTGCTCTTTCCCATCTCCCTTTCTCTCTCCCTCTCTCTCCCTCTCTCTCACCTTCTCTCAGTCCTCATATCCTTCCTTCTCCTTCCCTCTTTCCCCATCTGCCATCCTCTCTCTCTGTTTCTCTTTTCCTGTGCAGAACAACAGCATATGCGTCATTATGTTGTTGCACAGAACGCTGAGAGTCGGTGAATCTGGTCTCCTCCGTGGCCTTCTCTTCAAAGAGCTCCACTGTCAAAGCGCTGGGGGATGTGCCAGCCGGGAGACGGGAGGCCAGTACTGAGCACAGTGATTGCAGACACGCTGCTTGCCAAACGGCATAAAATATCCTGGCTGCTTGTGGAAGCTGCAGGTTGTTTGTGTCTGACAAAAAGCACGTCGTTTCTATATGATCAGCTTACACTGAGTCCCGTGCATTCTTGCCCCCTCTCTCTCTTTGGATGAGACACACAACACGATGGCCCACTTTTGTTTGTGTGTCTATACCTTTGAATTACAGATTTGTTTCACACACACACACACACACACACACACGCACGCACGCACGCACACACATGATGTTGGTGTGCATTGGTGTGATGTTGTTGTGTGTAGCTGTAAAGTGATAATCTCCTTATAACCTGCAGTGATGACTGTGATCACTGGTGCTCTGTATTTTCCCCACAGACTAACGTGGTGTGTTAAGATGTGTTGGACTCTTCACACCATCCCAGTGAGGGGAAACACAGTGATCCTAAAAAGCTCTCATTCCCTGCACGCCGTCCTGACTGTCAGTGACGTGTGAGGTGTTGCTGCTGCGCTGTGTTAGACTCTGCATTTCATTGCTATATTTACCAGTCAGGCACACGCAGCGTCACAAAAGAGCCCGACTGAGCTCCCAGCAGCCCCGTGCGCGCCGTAGATGTGCACAGCATGTTTGCAAAGGGTGAATGGCAAAAGGTTAGCAGCAACATTCAAAAGTGTTTCATGTCTGCAACGCGACTCTAAACTGTTCCGTTGAGAAGTTGAGAGGTTTCACTTCGTATCTGTTCCGTCCATGTGTATGTGTTTGAATCTGTAGAACCAGTAGGTATGTGCCTGAAGACTTTTTTTCTAATGTTTTGTGTGCATGTGCGTGCATGTGTGTGTGTGGGTGGGTGTGTGTTTCAGAATGCGGGAGCGAGACGTGCCGAGTGTATGTGTGTGGCTTCTGCTGTTGACCCTTGCCCTACTGTCACTCTGGGGTCATCTGACGCTGGCTTCCTCTGCACACCGCACCCACATAGGTAAGTCCACGTGTGTGGAATTTGCATGTCATCTCATAATCTTGGTTGCGGACATAAAGTGAGTCTTTTTAGATTTCGCTTTGTCCATGAT
>NC_137521.1:7675000-7687500 GCF_041902795.1 Electrophorus electricus | reverse complement strand
CATCGCTTCAATCATCGCTTCATTCATCGCTGTATTCATCGCTACAGTCATCGCTTCATTCATCGCTGTATTCATCGCTACAGTCATCGCTACATTCATCACCCATGCCCTGTTCTTTTCACACTGTATAAAAAGATCAATAGTGTTAGTCATGCAGGAGTACCTGATTTTATGCAGAAAGCTACCTTTTTTCTCTTATCTGTTTTCTTCCACAATTGTTTTATTTATTTGTACGCCTGTATATCAGGTCATAGCTAACCCCGTGGGAATGCATGCTAAACACAAAATATATGCAGTGCATAATGTTGTCAGAACTGGGACATGAACCACTAATATCTCCCCATGTGGTGCCACCCGGGCGAAGGTTTACTGGAGGTTTTAAGGGAGCTTGCAGTGGGCTACATCAGAAAGCTGTCATGAGCGTTCCTCACAATCTCGCTCTCAACGCTGCACAATGACGTGACTTAGAGAGCCGACCCAAGAAGTTCCAAAATCAATGACTGCGGTTAACTGCACCATCGTACATCAACCATCGGCACGCGTGGAGGGAGCAGTATGCGGCCCGCCAGTCTATTTTTCAGCCTCCAGGAATTCCAGGTGCCAAGTGTATTTGGAGCCCAGCTTTTGGTTCAACAGACTAATCAGCCCTGCTGGTGTTGTAAACGTTTGATGGGGTAAGCTGCAGTTTTTTGGGTTCTCTTCTGCAGAACAGGTAAAAGCCACACCGACACACGTCCCTAGTGAGCCCTGAGCACGACTGGGCACACCCGGAACACAGTGTGCTTTTTGACGACAGAGAAGGGGTTGTTCATTTTCCCAGGTATTTCTTGTACTTGAACCTTTTAACATGTTGGTCTTTATTGTTGGCAGTTGGCAGTTTTCACGTGACTGTGTGATCTAATGGCAAAGCCTAAAGTCTACGCATCATAACCTTTGCGTGTCTATGGCAGAGTAAAAAATAAACAATAGATAAATCATTATTTATTTCCTTATTATTATTTATTATATTAGGACTTATTATTATGTCCTTATTTCTAATTCACGTAAGTGATAATCAAGTCCAAGTATGTGAGCGTGCTCTTACCTTTTCTATTTGGAACTGCTGCAATCCTTTGTACAATGTTAACGTTATTACCGTGTTATGAAGACCAAGGAACACAGGAACACTGGTTAAATGATCGACAGATTAAAACCGTCTTACATGTGAGCTGAGGACAGAAGCAACCTTGAATGCTGACATAGTAGACTTTTCTATTCATCTGATGTTGTCCCCCTTTGTGTGTTCTCACACTCTGTACTCCATATTTCACTCTTTGCTTCTGAGATTCTCTACATTGTCATGTGAAAGACACAGAACTGTTTTCATTCTAGCAGGATGGCTGACTGAACTGAAGCAAAATTACAGGCTACAGCCTCACATGGTTATGCCACATATGGCTCATATATTTCTTCAATTTGGAGAACAGTTTAAATATATTTCAGACATTGTCTATGGCAGTGGAAGGGTCAGAGGTCATTACTGTCAATAGGGAGAAGCCACCAGCTGTCATCGCCATTGATAGACACCCTGAAAATCTGCTTCATAAATTGTTAAGCTGCCTCCCTGTAAGTAGGATATACTAGACATATAGACAAGGGGACGTCACACAGACCAGCCCCTAAGAGTTGAATGCACACCAGTGAGAATCTGCCTATGGTCTAGAGTCTGTGTTTGGCTTTGGCTCGCCTGTTCTCTACCACTAACCAGAGTCCATTCAGACACAGAGATTACACAAAGACACAAAGACACTCCTCCTACTGAGTGTTGACCCTTAACACAGGACCTAAGAGAAACCAGGGACAGCAGATTTTCAGAGGTGCAAATAGGAAGAATAAGTTGTAAGATAAACAATGACACTCGTATTTGATGAGTCATTGGATGGCAACGGGGAAATAACAAATGAGGAACAAGTTAAGTTACAACAAACCTGCAATCAAAACAAATGTTAACGCAAAGAAATTGTCATGGGTGTAGAACGTGCAGGAATAAAGAAGGAAGCCGAAGGGTGCACCATCACAGAGATGTTAAAAAACCCAGTAAAAATGGTTTAACTCAGACAAATGCCTAAACAAAAACACAGAGCTCCTCTAAACACAAAATCGAGAAAAAATATTTTGAAACACTCAAGCAAATGTGTTTATCAAGAAAACTATTTATTACAAAAATGATGATTAAATTAACCAAAACCAGTTCTGGAGTGGAAGCCTCACCACCAGAGCAAACTAAAATGCACCAGTACAACAGAGCAAATTACAGAAAATCTCAACCTGTACCAAATAATCTCACATGCAACTAACATCATATACATTATTTCATTGCGTTTGTGTTTACAGGCATTTAGCAGACACTCTTGTCCAGAGCAGCTTACAATAGTGCTTTGTATGTCCACATGAAGGGAATCTGCATACTAGTACAGTAGACCAGAGATGAATCATGCCGTTGATGTACAACCTTAGCAGACAGAATATGAGGAAGACACATGCATGCCTTTTATGTATACATACGTAAAGATATAAGTTTAGAGATTAAGTGCCTTGCAGTAGTGAGGGATCATTTAAGTGCTTAAGCACTCTGCAGTCTGTGTTTGACAGGTAGTGGAGTTCCTTCTACTGCCTGGGTGCTAGAACAGAACAGAGTCGAGGCGTGTCTTCCCTGTGTCTTGAGGGGTGCTGCTTCCAGATCAGCTGCACTTCAGGCATGGAGGGTGTGAGATATGATACAGTACAAGAAAAGGAATGTCAGCGGGGAGGGGAAAGGTCCATTTTTGACTTTGTAGTCAAGCATCGGATTTTAGTTTAGTTTATTTTTTTAAATTTCACTAGTCTACGATATTTTTGCTTCCGACAAAAATAGCAGTTTATTATGTATTTTGTTTCATGTTGAATCCAAATATGCTTTCAGAATTTCTCTGTCACCCATAGTTTTTTTTAGTCCCAGTATACTTGCATGTCATTATGTTCACTGTGGAAAAGCAATACCAAGGAAAGCGGATCTCCTCCATGCTGGCAGACTGCTGCTGGACACTGAAGAGGGATGTTCCTGAGGCCAAATACAGGGGAAAATTATACACTGTGCATTTTGGAATATATTTCAACATATATTAAGTGTAATAACAGACTTATTTATGAATAAGTATTATATGACTAATGTCACATAAAAACCATACGTGATAGAAATATTGTAAAAACAGATATGAATTCAGCATAAAATTACTATAAAGTTCTCCTATTCTAGTTTGGGGGGGGGGGGGGGGGGACGTTAAAGTCTTATTGCCCAGTGTTTATTTATTTATTTGTTTGGGGTTTTTGTTTGTTTTTACCCTTACACACACTCCACCTCCCCACTTTTTTGATCAGGGACTCAAACGAGCCAACAAGAGGCAGGACACATCATGATGAAATGCAAAACAACATTTAAAAAAAACAACTAACAAAAAATATATGAAATATAGAAATATAAGGCTAAAAGATTTATATACACAACATATTATTTAAAATCTACTAAAATAACACAAATATTTTTTGAGTGTATATGATTAAGTGCTTGGTTGGAGGATTATGAGATATGTAAAAAGTGTAAAAAGTGTAATTGTATTTCTTATTTTGATTTGTAAGTGCCAGTGTTCTTGTGATAAGTGATCTGAGAGTAAGATTATCCACTGTGTAATAGAAAGGTGCTTTCTACTTTTCCAGTTTAATACAATTATTTTCTTGGCAATTGCTACAGATAATAGTATTGGCATCTTTAGTAGAAGTTTTCATTACTAAGAGATCTCCCATGAGACAGAAAGACGGTGATGCTAGAATGCTGCACACCAAGAACAAAGTGAATTCACTGGTAACTTCTTTCCAGAAGGGCATTAAATCTGATGAAGGTGACTTCAGGAAGCAAGTGCATGGAACGGAGCAGTAGAGGGATGTGTGTGAACGCGGGAAGACTGAATCTGAATCTTGCAGCTACATACTGGATCAGCCGATGACAGACAGGAGAAGCAACTGCCTGGCATCTCTGGATAAAACGGCTGAATCCTTCTCAAGTTATTTAAGAGAAACCTGCATGTTTTTAATCTTTTGAAATCAACCTATAACTTTGAATCAGCTTTCAAAAACAATGAAAACCCAGTTCGCCATAAAATTACCCCAGAGGAACTGGCAGATGCACCCCAAAACCTAAAAACAAGGATAGCACGTGCCACCAACAGCATGAGGAAGGAGAGAGAAGCTCTGGTCTGCACAGGGCCTTTCACACACTCTTTAACCTTTTGTTCTCCAAACAGGCTGCTTTTTGAAAACCTGGAACAGGAAACCGACAATATCTCCAGGTTAATAGTTTTCAAGAGACAAACTTAACGCCAACAGCCATTGAGGCATCTGTGTGAGCAGTAATCTGGGGGAGGTTTGAATCATAAATGCAAAATAAAAATGCAGAACACAAAATAAAACCCAGAAACAAAAGGACACTCTTACTGCATTTGTGGCCAAGGGTAAGACAGGGTTGCAACTTGAATCCAAACCCTTTCAATAATTAAGTTAACAAGTTAGAAGTGTTACTGAGACAATCCGAAACCCATGAACTCACGCCGAACAATACGGAAGTAAAACGGACGCTATCTGCACGTGGCCTGATGGCTGTTCAGATCTTGGGAAAACAGACTCAGTTTCATTTTAGAAAACACCTCCCTACAGTCTTTGTAACATAATGACTACATAGGACTGGACATCAGTGCACAGGAGGCCTTCCTCTGGGACTGCAGCTAAAGGGAAACCAGAGCACTTTCTATCAGTAAAAAAATCTACAAATAGAAATCCCAGTTAAAACTTGGTGCAAAATTTAGTAAGATTGCATTTATCATGCTGTATGCAGCTGAGGTGTGGGGTCTACTGTGCGAGCACGACTACTAGAAATATCCTACAGAGTCCCTGCATGCACAACTCAGTCAGAGTTCACCAAATCATCAAATAAAAAAAAGTTAATCTGGAATATTGGGACAATGAGTCCAACACAGAAAATATTAATTAACAGAATATCTGTACACCATCAGAGATCCACAGCAGAGACAGATCCTTAAATGTAATCTCAGTTACTGCAGACTCACCATCCAAAAATCCTGCCTTCCCAGTGGTCACTGTGAGAGTGAAGCAGTCAGGACAGCTCCTTTCTCTCCTTTATTGTGCACAATAATTCAAGCAAGCAGGAAAGAAATTAGAAAAGATGAATACTATTCTGACAAATTCTGAAATTCTGGCACCATGGCAAAAATTCTTCTTAGTGAAGAGCATATAGGATCTATTGCTGAAACATAATGTGGCTACAAGCCTGATGGACACTCACGAAAGCCCACCGCAAAGTTTGTCTGCTTGCAATAATCCTATTAGTGCTGTTTTATTTTTGCACCAATATTGCTATTATTTACTTTCATATTGTTATTATAGAATTTCTTACTCCAAGAATGTTCAGCATGCTTTGGCAACACTGTACTTGAAACAGTCTTGCCAATAAAGCTAAAGTGAACTGAAGTGAGAAAGATAAAAAGAGCTATTAAAGGGTGAACGTGCATTCTCTTTCTGACTGGAGCCAAAGCACAGCATATTCAGGACTGGGTAGCTATCAAAATGGTGGTTCTTTTTTTCTCCCTGGAGTTATTTATCGCAGTTGCCTATGCTGGTGTTTGGCAGCCTGGCGTTGGGCTGAACGAGTGCGTCACAAGGAAGCAGTGGTCATGGGATGTTTACTGGAGTGTTAAGTGTTTGCGGGCAGAGGCTGCACCGCCTGGAGCCGTGTACGGTGTGTGAGGGAGAGCGGTGAAACCCTGACCCGCACATTATTGGAAAAAAGCCTGACAGCACCTGGCAGACCTTCACAGGCTGACTTTCATATGTTCTCGCCTCTTCTCCAGTTCCCCGTTGGCCACATCCTGACATTTAAAAACGGCGAGATAAAATGCTCCGTTCCGACAAGGCGCTCGGCTAATGCATGGAAGACCGACAGCCTCCTCCTTCGTCTACGGGCTCGTGTGATGTCTTTATGTGTCTTTGTAGTTTGATGTGTTCGGAACACGATGGGAACATGATAGGGACGCAGGCCTCAGCACTGTGGGGAGGAGGCTTTTTGCTTTTCTTTTTTTAAAGGCAGCATGTTTAGTAGGAAAGACTTTTTTTTAGAGATAACAAATATTTAATACACGGTGAGCTTTTCAAGCATGTTTAAAATTCCAAATCTTCTGTCTCTATTAATATGTGATCAGCTCTTCACTGGTCTGATACCCTGTAATTAATGTTAGAGTTGGCAGAACTGTATGCGTGTGTGCGTTGGGGTGGTTGTGGTTTCACGATGAGGCAAAACACTAGTTTGGCAGATTCCTCTTTCCTGCCGTTGCTCTGTGTTAATCTCAGTGCTCGATGCTGCTCGGTGGGCAGATCCTTGCTGATGTACATATGCTGCTCTCCGTCCAGCTAAACGACTATGCTAATCTCACCCACGCCTTTCTGTGCATGGTTCAGCACATTTTAACAGATTACCGGACCACAGCATTGTGGGGGAGCCGGCACCCCTCCCCTGTCTGGCTGCAGAGCGGCAGTCTGCTGAGAGCCGTCTGTTTATGATGCTCCAGTGCTGGCAGGCAGAATAGTGATGAAAAAATACCTGATAGGATAACAGGAGAGAATTAAACTAAACATGCTGTCTGGAAGAAACGCGAGACGTAAATGTGCCTAAACCGGGTTTATTTTTACTAGTCTTTTCACATTATAAGATTAAAATGCGACAAAATGCTAATCCTCTTTCTACTAATCCAACTTCAAAAATTCAAATGAAATGCTTGCACTGGGCTCAGCTGGAGGGAGAGTAGAGAGGGAGAACAACAGAAAGTGAAGGAAAGAGCATCTTTTCTTCTTCATTTCTTCAGACCTTTTTATTATTTTCAGTGCAATATCTGTGTGGTACAGGAGAGACAAAATGACGATGTTAGTGCGAGTATGATTCTGTCCATCTGTGGCAGGCTCAGCTGCGCCACTTCCTTGCTGCATGATGTCCGCACGCGCTCCGTCCGTGGGGGAGCCTGTGATTGCTCCTATCCAGACGGGTTCTGAGGGCTGACGTTGCATCATATAAGGGGGGAAATCTGCTTATTGAAAACAGTAAACAAAAATGACAACTGCTCAGCGGTGTCTAGCAGGCTGTCAGCCGGCAGCTCTGTGTGAAGAATTTCTCAGCACAATCACATCCACACACACACACACGTGCACACACACACATACACACACACACACACACACACACACACACACACACACAGTATAATGGGATACACTTATCTCCTTGAGATTTTTATCCTCTCCTCATTTGGTCTGCCTTCCCCTATCACCCTCCCTGAAGCATCTGACAGAGTACTGTGGGCAGGCCATGTTGCCTAATGCTTGCTGGGTCACATCTACCCACCATTCAAGGCAAAATCATCATGGCTTTATCAATCAATCCTTCAGTCATTAAGGTCACAGCATGATCCCATCAATATCACTTTGTCTGTCTCCATGCATATGTGGTGTATGGTGGCAGAAATGGCTATCAAATGGATACCAAAAAGCTATCAACTTCAAGATCAGAGCTAAATGTAGATGAATGTTAATCACTAATTGTTCTATATTCAAAAGTGTTCAGTGATCTTATTTTGTCACAGAACACATTTTTCTGATATCAAATATTATTTTATTGTAATCTACTGTACTATATCGTCACTGAGCTTGAAGTTGGAGCGGACTTCAGCGGCGCTGGCAGCAGACTGGAGGGTCACCGGGGCACTTTTGCATAATTCTAGAGGTCACACACAGAACATTTCAACACATCAACATGTTTTATTATGTATGACATTAATGCAGTTTGCTCTGAGCAGATCAGGGACACGTCCCCACCACTAGGGGCCTGTGTCATATAGCCACACTAATTGTCAAATGGACATCAGGCCAGTTGTCAAAGACATTACCTCAAAAATCGAAGACATTTTACCACTGAACTAACACCAGTGGCATACCATACAGTCAAGCTAGATTTAAATAGATACCATAGCAGCAAAACCTTCACTGTTAATTCACTTTAACTATCTATTCAGTGTTTGGGGGGGGGGGGGGGGGGGGGTGTTCCACGTAATGTAAAAGGGTAAGGAGAGTCAGAGAGCAATGGAGAGGAATTGGGAAGGAAGTGTACGTTCCCTGTGTGCAGGTCATGGGAAGTGTACGTTCCCTGTGTGCAGGTCATGGGAAGTGTATGTTCCCTGTGTGCAGTGTTGTGCAGGTCATGGAACCTCCAGACGAACAGCACGGGGCTCTCTGCTCTCTCATTAGCACTTAAGACCCAAGACTCTCTTAATGATCTGCCCTGATGAATACAATTATAGGCGAAGAGCTCACTGCCCCGTCTGAATGGACTTTTAGTGAGAGCCCAGGCCGTCCCACCAATTAAAAGGCTTTATAAATCAGTCATGCATTTACACGTTAATGGGGCATCCTATAGTACAGCCACTCACTCGCCTGCAAGCTCGGAGATGGGAGAGCTGCATGTGTGGGTTGTTGTATCTGTATGTCTGTGGGTCTGTGTGTGCTGGGATACAAGCAGGTGATGGGTATAGTGTTATATATATATTACACAAAGCAAATGAGTACAAACAGCTTCCCTGCCTTGCGCAATGCAGTTTTGGGCAGTGACATTTTCACTCTCCGGTGCACATCTTCCTGCCACGCTCGCCCTTCTGCTTCACACAGAGGGGAGGGGCAAAGTGGGGCAGCAGCTGACAGGCAGAAGCTGGGTGAGAATGTTGTCCCAGGCTCACACACACACACACACACACACACACACACACACACACACACACACACACACACACACACACACACACACACACTCACACGCTCACACACACACACACACACACACACACACACACACAGACACACACACACACACACACACACTCACACACTCACACACACACACACACACACACACACACTCACATGCTCACACACACACACACACAGACACACACACACACACACTCACACACACACACAAACACACACACACACACACACACACACACACGCTCACACACACACACTCACAGACACACAGACACACACACACACACACACACGCTCACACACACACACACACACACGCACACACACACAAAAGTAAGATGGCAACCTTGCTGCAGGACAGTGTCTCTTGCTTGGTCTGCCAGTGAAGATACTCAGATGGAATGGAATGCTAGACACTGATTTGTCAGGGGATTGAATTTGTCATGACAGCATGGCATTAAAGTGGAGTTAGAGAAATGAAAGACTCCCTGACTCAAATATATTAAGAGAACTGGAGTGAGTCTCTCTGTGTCTCTGCCTGTCTGTCTGTCTGTCTGTCTGCCTGTCTGTCTGTCTGTCTGGATGACTCTCTTTCTCCCTCTGATCAGTCCGATGAGACCTAAGTTATGCTGTAGTTACTTGAAACCTAAGCTTAAAAACTAATTAAGGATCCAACAGCATTAAGTAAATGTCTGATCTCATGTGCCGTGCGTATGAATCAAAGGAAGGCATTAGACTATAGATAAGAGACATTTTTTAATAACCACATGTCTCTTTGCTCATATCTCACCCACCTACATGCGTGCGTGTGCACAGGAGGGACAGTCTGTTCCCGTACCTATGCTGTTCAATTTAGATCTATCGCAAAGAGACAAAGCAAAACAAAAAACAGTCATGAATGAACTCAGATGTAATCATGTTTGATGGTCTCAGCAGAAAGCATATGTGGCTACAGTTTTAATGTAGTGCAATGCGATCGTCATGGCGATATGAGTGAACTAAGTGCTCTGCACTCTGCATCCCAGATCACAGCCCAGTGGGAACAGGCAAATTCCAAACGTGTGAGAAGTGTTCCGAGATCGATGGCTGTGTCCTTTTCCAAGCCTGGGTCCTCAGAAGTGGAGCTGCCGTGTTTCCTGGCAGTGGTGCGGTGAGAATAGTACTGCAGAAAGCGCTGAATATAGCTGCGACACACGGAGGAGGAACTCCCAGTATAGCCTCGTCTGCCAATAGATGGACCGAAATAATGATCAAAACAGCACTGAAAACACTGCTTTCAGCGCGCACACACACACACACACACACACACACTCACACACACACACACACGGTATTGGCAACGAGAGCAAAATGTGTGGGCTCCCCACTGTGTGTGCACATTCACTAAAATAGGGCTGGCCAGTTCAAGTGAGGCTGGGGACCACACTGGCCACAATCACACAATACAGGGGCCACATCAATTTTTAGTAATTATATGTGCATGATTAATCGCATACACTTATTATAGTTAACATCTTCGACATGCCTGTCTGACTGCAGTAGGCCAGTACCAATAAGTGTAGTGTAAATAAATTGTTAACCTCTTGTGGACATTTGCTATTGACTGTAGCACTGCTGATTGTCTGATTGTTCTTGAAACAAAAAGGAAACCCATCCATGGAATTGGATGATCCTAATTTGTGTTTAGGACCTGGCACTCACGGCGGACATCACTGAGCATTTGAATGCTCTCATCAGCAAACTGCTGCAAGGTTGAAACAAACTTGTCTACAGAACTCTTATAGCATTCGTGCTATTCAATCTGGAGCTGTGGGACACAACTTGCTGAGATGAATCCTGCATGTTTCTCCTGTCTGAGAGACATCGTCAGCACAAACGCCACTAGTGGCAAGGATTGGCACAAGGTCAAAAGATCAGGACTGAAGAGTGAGTTTCAGCAATGTTTGCAAGTAGTCTGTTCAACTTGAGCCAAAAATCAAGATGTTTATTTCAACAGTCACTACTAACCCTCCTGATGTGCCAGCAATTCAGTTTTGAAAGAGACATTTGCCAGTGTAGGCCTGGACACATTTTATCAGCATCTTGAGTCAATGTACTCAAAACAACTTCTGCGCATGCTTAGAAGTACCTACATTTGTGAGCAGACTTACATTCCATAGTTTTTTTTCCAATTATGTACATACTTTTTCAGTTATGTACATAAATAAGTCAAACCTGCACTCTCTTGACGGACAAACACTCGAGCGATATTGTGAAAGCTGGTTAAAGCCTTACTCCTGATATTGCTGAGCTGGTTAAGGCCAAAGGGTGTCAGGGAGTTCTCAGAAATAGTGTAGGTAAAACCCGTGAGGTAAAACCCACACTGCA
This sequence comes from Electrophorus electricus, assembly GCF_041902795.1. Classification (NCBI taxonomy): domain Eukaryota; kingdom Metazoa; phylum Chordata; class Actinopteri; order Gymnotiformes; family Gymnotidae; genus Electrophorus; species Electrophorus electricus. The sequence continues at coordinate 7,676,241 of NC_137521.1, read as the reverse complement.
CATGATTTGACCACACAATTAGATTTGTGTTACTCTGAGATTTTATTCTTTTTCTCATGGGTCAACAAGAGATTATAGCAATTTGCCGGCCATTTGTTTTCATTGTTATAATGCCGACCTGTCAACCCTGCTTTCCTTCCACACACTGAGAGTCCAACAGACTCCTAGGAGGATCCCATTCCATACCTAGCCTGTCCCAGGCTCCAACCAAGCTAGGGAAAATATCAGTAGTTGTGTCTGTCACTGGCACAAGTTCCACAAACTCTTTGGTGGTGGTCAAAGATTCGTCAACACCTCTGATGAAAACTTTAAGCTCTCTCTCTCTCTCTCTCTCTCTCTCTCTCTCTCTCTATATATATATATATATATATATATATATGCAGGCACCTCCCTGGACCAAAACATCAGGTGGGGTCACATGTTTTGTACCCCTGCACTACACACTAAAATGTTTACCACATGAAAAATTGTTTGAGAGGAGGGGTATGTTTGTTTGACAATTTTCCTTTCGCTGATGGCACAATTGCATTTTAGCATGCACTAAAATTGTCATGGTCATCAGAAATGGTTTTTGACTTTTTTTGTCACTTGTCACTGCCCAAAATGAAACAATAAGGTGCTTTAAGCTATGGAGGCTCAGTATATCATAACACATTTAGGGTATTTAGCTGATGGTTTTATCCAAAGCAGCTTACAATTCTGACTGAATACAACTTGAGCAACTGAGGGTTCGAGTACCTTAACCACTGAGCTACCACTGCCCAATAGAGTGTGTGTGTGTGTGTGTGTGTGTGTGTGTGTGTGTGTGTGTGTGTGTGTGTGTGTGTGTGTGTGTGTGTGTGTGTGTGTGTGTGTGTGTGTGTGTGTGTGTGTGTGTGTGGTGTGTGTGTGTGTGTGTGTGTGTGTGGAGAGGGCAAGTATGACAGACAGGTTTTAAGGGAACAAATTCAGGGAACACTGACCTATGGCTGTACCATCAATCGCCCACACACACACAAACCACACAACAAAAGAGACCAATACTTGCTCAGAGGTCAAGCAATCAGAGGTTAATGGTGTTTTAGCTGTATTCGCTTCACATATTGCAGCTGATTAACTATTTAAAGGCCCCTAATAATACCTGCCTTTTAAATAAGACTGAGTGTAGGGCCTGTAAAGTATGTCATCACTCTTTCCATCTGTTCAGATACGTGTGTGCGCATCTCTCTGTGTATGTGTGGGGCATTATCTGTGATTCATAC
>NC_137521.1:7665000-7670000 GCF_041902795.1 Electrophorus electricus | reverse complement strand
CTGTTTAGATGAGCGAGTATATCTGTTTAGATGAGCGAGTATATCTGTTTAGATGTGCGAGTATATCTGTTTAGATGAGCGAGTATATCTGTTTAGACGTGCGAGTATATCTGTTTAGATGTGCGAGTATATCTGTTTAGATGTGCGAGTATATCTGTTTAGATGAGCGAGTATATCTGTTTAGATGTGCGAGTATATCTGTTTAGATGAGCGAGTATATCTGTTTAGATGTGCGAGTATATCTGTTTAGATGAGCGAGTATATCTGTTTAGATGTGCGAGTATATCTGTTTAGATGAGTGCTAGAAGCAGCAATGACACCTTACTGAAGGCTGGATAGGAAGCAAGATGTCATTAGATTTTTGGGCACACATTACGAGGGCTCTGTGACACATTTTTTGATTCACATTCAGAGGAATTAACAGCATCTCTCGTGACCTGTAAGCATGTTAGCTCAGAGACGTCCCTCAGCAGGGAAGCGGCAGACTGCTCTTGTGTGCCACACTGCAGCCAGACAAGACTTTCACTCCCATGTTTGGATACTGGAAATATTTGAATTTGACATTTTGGGGTTGATTTGGGCTCAAGTCCCCAGAGTTAGGTTAGCGTGTCTCTCCCTCCATGAGGTTTCTTGCTGTTATTAAATGTCATTTACTCTGTGCAGGGAAATCAACACTGTGATTCCAGGGGCTTACAGCAAGCTGTCCAAATCCGCCGGGTTCCAGATACAGAGAACAGAAGCCAAGGGAAATAAACCAGCCGAAGTCTTGCTACTGAACCTGAACCTAGTAGCAATGGAACAATGTCAAACATTAATGAAAGACCTTGTTCATAAGATCTTTTTAGGGTTTGTTCTGGAGGGAACTCAGTGAATGGTAGGGTGTGATGACTGGCCCTTTAAGTCTCAGAATCTTCCATCCTGTAAGGGATGAAGGGATGACTCCCTCTCTCACTTTATGAGCAGAGGCTTAAATTAATACGCTATTACGTAACCTAACCTTCCAAACAGCGCAGAGGAACACATCACAACTCTCCCACTGTCTTATTGTGCTTTTGTGCATGGTTGTTCTGATATTTTTAGTTTCTAGAACTGTGTTTTAGATTCTGCTCCTGGGATGGTGACATAAGGTACCAGTCTGTTCTGATTAGCTAAGATGGTATCCCAAGTTTCCGTTCTGCAGGCGACATCAGGATTGACATGATTTCAGTGGACTGAAACGCTGTGTGACTGCTGCTATTGATGGTATGATGGTAGGGAACACAGCAGAACTGTCAAGCGTTCTAGAGACATTTGACACTTTCGCATGACCTGTATTTTCCCTTTTTCAGTTTAATTACATGGTACCCATGGATGCTCAACTTAGATTAGTACTATGCTGTGGTTTAGTTTCTGTGTTTGTGTGTATTTGAATCAGTGTTCATTACCCAGTTTTCTACACCAGCAAAAAGATAATGGCCCACCCAACATGCCAAGGACATGGATTTGATGGAAATATTGGTACAACACAATTCTGTGTAGGACTACTCTCCTTATAATGAGTGATGGTTGAGTGATGCCTATTTTCTCACAGGGAGAACCCGGGTTCTCTTATTTTAAATGAGTATTATAGCTTATAGGTAGATGTAAATACTCACCACAGAGTGATGTGTTCCAACGCAACCTCCAGATTGCCCATTCCGGCTAATACTTTGAATAATACTGTGAGATTTCAGCTTTACATTTCACAAAAAAACACAGTCAACTATTTATGCAGCGGGCCCACACATACATACGCACACTCACAGGACCGAATGGGTGCTTGCGTGCGTGGCCTAAAACCCAGATGTCCCTTTTGCTCCGCAGGGCAACTAAATAATCGATCCATGAAAATAACTCACTGAAGCCCCCCACCGCCCTCTCCCGACCCACACAGAGAACGTGTGGGAAATGGAGGAGTTAGAATAGCAGCCAGCAGGCGCAAAAGTTTCATACGTAAGCTAGACAATGGAGGTCCCAAAACAGCTGGCTAACTAGCTGACAAAGACTAGGTCTTTTTTGTCCTTCTCTAAACGTTTGACCAAAATGTGTTTGACCGAGCTAACGCAACAGTTTGGTCCAAGCTATCAGCGTGATGCTAACGTGTGGTAAACTTCGCAATACTTCTTAGGTAGCTGGGAATAGCAAGGCTACTAAGCACTGTCTGTAACTGGCTTCAGCCTCAAGACCGCAAGAGCCATTCCGTGAAGCAACGGTCAAAATGGCTCCGTTATTATCCAGCAAATCCCACAAATCACTTTTTCTCATGCCACCTTTTTTTTTGTCTTGTTCATCGCATCCCCTTCTCCTCCCATCTAATAATCCCTGACAGGAAGATGAAGCTATATAAGGACACTGTTTAGAAGGCTTCACGACACCTATATAAGCCCTTCGTGACAACTCACAGACATACATAAACATTTATAAATGCTTATTCCAACAACTGTCAGCTGTCATGAAAGCTGCCTTTGCCAGCTTTCTGGTTGACATAACAACCCTGTCAAGTTATACAGATTTAATGTGATAATAGTGTCATGGCACTGTGAAGGATGAAATAACAGCACAGGATGACAACAGACTGCCTCAGATACTGTTAAAACTGAACAAAAGTAAGGACCTGAGGAAGATGCTCTGTAGTAGTTCCTGTAACAACGACATGAAAAACACAACAACACGACAAGTTTTGGCATTGACAGTTTTCACCCTCACTGTTAAAAAGTCATGTTCAGAAATGCTCTGTGAATGTAGATATGCTGGCACAACATAAGATATGGGAAAGTTGCCCCCAAACAGAAAAATATGTGTTTTGTCAAATACTTTTTACCATTCAACTTAAAATTTTATTTTGTGAAAGAGAATAACTGCTCACACTTAACATTTCACAGCTTATGTTAGTGACCTTATATTGTATGGATTTGCAGTGGGGGTGGTCATGTTTACATAACCACTTTTAACAAATGTATTTATTAAACTTACTTACAGGCTCAGTGACTATTGCCTTCAGAGCCTACATGGCCACATAATCGTATTCCTCTCAATTCAGCTGCTCCTTACTAAAAAAAAAAAAAAAAAAAAAAAAAGGGGGGGGGGTTTTAAACACATAAAGTAATAATTTTTTTTTTATAGTCATAGAATAAATGAAAATCATTTGTCATAAAAATCCACTACTTCACTAGACACTTTTCAGTAGTTCTGATGTACCCAGGTATACTTTCCTGAAAATGAATCTGGTTTAGATACGAATGCCATTTTAACAAAGCAGATGTACAATCCACATGTGGGAATCTAGTCTAACACAGATTTCCACACAAACTCTGGCCATTTTACATCTAGAATTCAGGCAAATGTTGTTTTTAAATCTGTTTTAAAGCCTAAAATGTAATTTAATCATAGTGTAGGTGCTGGGGTGTGAGTGTAAGGAGACTCGATTTATGTCAAATCAGCTTGTGCATGACACAAACAAAAATGTCCCCACCCTCAAAGCATCACTATGCGAGAAGGCAGGACTTATAAAGGATGCTTAAATCAATGCAAAAACAGACGCAGAAATCCGACATCAACATGAAAGGAAAACCAAATCCTGGACATTTAGGCACATTTTTTAGGTCCCCAAAAAAGGACATGTCCAGGAAAAACAATATGCATCGTCACCGTACCTACGTGGCTGTTGTAGTCTTCTGAACACTGCCCTTCACTAAAGTGTTACCAAGAAATGTGATAGAAGCAGAGTGTCCCTGATGTATCATAACATCTCAGTAGTTCAACTTACTGATAGCAACCATTAAGCAATGGCAGATGTTCTGCTGATCTCCTAGCAGAGACACATCTAGGCATCACATTCCGCTGGCATAACAGTAACTGATCATTTATTAGCTAGGCTACACCTGCTCTATAGTTGCAGCTAATCACCTGTCATACATTTTACAGTCAATTGAAGTTCTACTCCCTTTGTATGATTATTAACCTTTTCAATGAGTCATCTAGTGTTGACCAAAGGGCAGTTGTTAGCTAGATTTGTTTAACTGAAAATGCGCTTGTAAATGCTCTTTATGTAAACACGATATATACGATGATGTACAAATTTATGTTCAAAATATCTGGACATCATGTCATGGTTCTACCCCCCCCCCCCCAAACGTCTACCTGTGTGTGTGTGTGTGTGTGTGTGTGTGTGTGTGTATCTGTGTGTGTATGTGTGTGTGTATGTGTGTGTGTGTGTGTGTGTGTGTGTGTGTATCTGTGTGTGTGTGTGTGTGTGTGTGTATCTGTGTGTGTATCTGTGTGTGAATGTGTGTGTGTGTGTGTGTGTGTGTGTGTGTGTGTGTGTGTATGTGTGTGTGTGTGTGTGTGTCTTTGTGGCCACGCCCCCATATGTTTCACACCTGCTCCTCGTTGTGTTGTTTATATGAGCATATATAAGTCCTTTGTGTAAACGTTAGTATTGTCAGTGTTTGATTTCCCGATGGCCTTAGAGTTATGTTGTCTAAATAAACGTCGTTGTGTGTATCTCGGCTCCTCTTCGCATCCTGCTAAGCCTCCCCCCGTCACACATCACCTGCCCTTTTATTAAAACGGTATTTCAGTAAAGAGATCACTGGAAACTGTGCAAACAAAACAAGAGTTGTCATCATTCAGTTGAGAATATCATTCATCCTTCTGAGAACTCTTTTTGGATTCTTTTTGTTCAAAAACTGGTAGCCTGTATGTACAGCTATAAGGTGGGTGTTCCTAATGAATCAGCAACTCGAGGTCTGACAGTGGAGAAGCGGCACTTGTTTAAGTGTAGTAGCCTAAAACAGCTCTTTTAGGAGACATAGCCTGTGTCTGGTTGTCATTAGAGTAAGAAACTGCCCTGCCGCCTATGGTGAACAGCAGGCAATCTCATCTTACAGTCTTTGCTGTCCTCAAAAAACTGGTTGTTGAAGTTCTCCAGTTCTCTTCATGTCTGCAGGAGGTTGCTTGGAGCTCCTGCTGCTTCCTCATGC
>NC_137521.1:7637500-7657500 GCF_041902795.1 Electrophorus electricus | reverse complement strand
TGATCAATCACATGGATCAATAATAATGAACAGACCCTTATGGGGCCATTACAGACAGGACATCCATTACAACAGACAGCAGACAGAAGTGGAAAGTAGCCAAAAACAGAGAGACAGAGGCAGAGAGAAAGAAAGACAGAGAGAAAGAGAGCGAGAGAGAGGAAGACAGGAGCTGTTAAATATTTCAGTGCTCCTACAGAGAAGAGGTCAGGCCAGACGTTGCCTGTGTGCGTGTATTTGTGACGAGTGAAATCTACTAAATCCTCACAGACAGAGATAAGCTGATATCCAAAACCATACAGTGCTATCAACACACAGTTGTACACCTCTCTCTTCCTCTCTGTAGTTCGCAGGATCTGAGAGAGTAAGAGGTGTGCTTCACAGGCAATACAACACCCTTATATATATATATATATATATGCGTGTGTGTGTGTGTGTGTGTGTGTGTGTGTATATATATATATATATATATATATATATATATATATATATATATATATATATATATATATATATATGTGTGTGTGTGTGTGTGTGTGTGTGTATATATATATATATATGTATGTGTATGTGTGTGTGTGTGTGTGTGTGTGTGTGTGTGTGTGTGTGTATATATATATATGTATGTGTATGTGTGTGTGTGTGTGTGTGTGTGTGTGTGTGTGTGAGTGGGTGGGCAGTTGTGTGTGTGTGTGTGGGGGCAGATGTGTGTGTGTGTGTGGGTGTGTGGGTGGGAAGATGTGTGTGTATGTGTGTGTGTGGGGGTGGGCAGATGTGTGTGTGTGTGTGTGTGTGTGTGTGTGTGTGGGTGGGCTGATGTGTGTGTATATGTGTGTGTGTGTGTGGTGTGTGTGTGTGTGTGGGTGGGCAGATGTGTGTGTGGGGGGGTGTGGGCAGATGTGTGTGGGTGTGTGTGGGTGTGGGTGTGGGTGGGCTGATGTGTGTGTGTGTGTGTGGGTGTGTGTGGGTGGGCAGATGTGTGTGGGGGGGGTGTGGGCAGATGTGTGTGTGTGTGTGGGTGTGGGTGTGGGTGGGCTGATGTGTGTGTGTGTGTGTGTGTGTGTGTGTGTGTGTGTGTGGTTGGGCAGATATGTGTGTGTGTGTGTGTGTGTGTGTGTGTGTGTGTGTGTGTGTGTGTGTGTGTGTGTGTGTGTGGGTGGGCTATAGTCATATATTGCAGATACTCATGCTCTGCATGCTCAGAGGGGCAGATATAACCACCACAACCAAACCCTCACTCAGTCTTGACTAGGGAGTGGCAGATCTGAGAGAGAGAGAGAGAGTCAGAGAGAGAGAGTCAGGGAGAAAGAGAGAGAGAGAGTCAGGGAGAAAGAGAGAGAGAGTCTGAGACAGTGACAGAGAGAGAGAGAGACAGAGCACAGTGGGCATCGTGCCATGTTGCCCTGCTCCCATGCCTGCCACCTTCTCTTGTGCTGTCAGTCTGGGCAAGGTGCCAGGCTCTAAGTGAATGAGTCCGCTGGGTGCCAACAGCTTCAGGCTCCGCCAGGGTGGGCATGAGCAGGCATGAGCAGGCATGGAAAGCACGATGCCCCCTCAGCGGACACACACCATCATCCAATGAAATGTTTAACAGGGCACCACTGCTGGCTAATGAAATCTTTAATAACATGCTCAGTAGAGGTATTTGGTGACATTAGTTATTTACATGCTAATAAATATAAATAAGAATATTGTGTTTGTGTAAATAGTATGAACATTAGCTTGCATGGCGAGGTGGGAAAAGTGATTTTAATTACTGCCCAGCATGTCCTTGAGCAGCAGCCATTGGAAACTCTGACCTGTCTGCTTCCTGTTTCAGGTGACCCGGTAGTGGCATCCACCAATCAGAGCACAGAAGCCAGGCTTGAAGCGGCGGAGTATGAAATAAGACTTAACAGTACACAAAAGCAACTTTAATACGCTGACCCATCCCACATTCCACTAATATAAAGAAAATGACAACTACCCCTACTACCCTGCTCCAACTACACCCCCCACAACCCCATAGACACCACGGCTCTTCTTCCCCCGGAAACACACACCAGGGAACAAGGGACCGCCAAGTACCAGGATCCTGTCTCACATCGGAACGCTCAACGATGGCCCGCCTTGAATATTGGAGCTCTTTTCCATTTTCCGATTTCTCCCACTTCCGCCCGCTCAGATGTTCCGCTGTAATCTCAGATTTTTTTTTTTCATTTTGCTGGTTTCTGTCCGTTGATGCTTCTTGTACACACACCTTTTTGCACCTGAAATGAAAGGTGACATTTTTGCTTTCTCATCGCCAGCCTTGCTCTTCTAAGCAATTTAACTCACAGGACTGGAGCACTGAACTTTCAGTCATCTGTAGGCTGTTCCATTCCTTTTCTAATAAATAAGTTAAAGTAAGATTTTTGACCCAAAAGACTGAAATAAAACTATAGATGTTATGGTATTATTATGTAAAAGTAATTCTGTAAAAAAAAAAATATCAAAAGAATCAGATTCACTATGAGTAAAATAAAAGAGAGCACTGACCATTTTAATATTGTTGTTTTTAACCAGCCTGGTAACTGCTATTGAGTACATGTGTCAGTATTATCTACAATAAATAAAGCTATTTCAAAGGAAGTGAGAGAAATTTTTTGTTTCTTTCTAAAAGAAGCAGTATCGTAACAATATGCTGGTAGGTTTTATAGATGTTCCATGTGGATTAGGCTATAAACTCCACCCACAAAGCAATTTTTAACATTTGTGCGTTTCCAGTTGGGGCAGACTTATTTTCTATTCAAACAACCGATATGTTTTGAATGCTCTTCTCCATTTTTCAAACAGAGCAATACTGAAAAAGATAAAAATATCGTTCAAAATGAAATCACAGGCTGTGCTGAGCCTGTAACTTTTCCCCAAAGACACGTATGAGAGCATAAACACTGAACATCACCCTCCCCACCCACCCTGCACTGCACTCTCCCCACGTATTTCTGGACTAATCTCAGGACAGAATTCGCTGAGTGCTTTTAGTGTGTGAGGGATCCTTGGTGATAGTTAGTGCATGTCATTAAGAGATTACTGAAAATAAACCCAGAATAAAATTCAGATGCACACCGACCCAAAGAGAGAGCGGAATTACATGGGTTTGAGATGTCCCTGTCAGGTGCTGGGTCAGAAACAAAAACGCTGGATCCAAGCTTAAGAATTAGTGCAATGGCAAATTTGCCTGTGGGGTGATGAAACACAGCCAGTTAAATGTGCAGATTATATGATGGAATAGTCGAGAATTTTCTACCATCTAAGAGCACACATTCCAAATTTTTGTGTGATGTACTTTAACTCACTCACTCACACACACACACACACACACACACACACACATACTTACTTACGCACATTTATTTATACTCATTTATACATTTTTGTCTCATTTATCTGACACACTACACATGCATTCCCAGTTTAGTGTTAATTAAAACTGTGTGACGAGCATTTTTACTGCAATACAAGGTTAGGCGAGAGCGACAGGTAATGAGCATGTGTACACATATGCGTAGTCTATTGTGTGATCATTTTGTTTTTGTTTGAATTGCACACAGCAAACTTTTTTCATGCATTTCTATTAGGCAAACACTTATAATGCTACAAAATTAAAAGTTATTGAATAAATATTTATACCTCTGATTACTTCATTTTAAGGAATAATGATCTAATGGAATGGGAGGCTTAAAAAGGGAAAGTGAGAAAGAGACAGAGAGGGTTTCTCATAAATATACTTGTACTGGTATTTACTGTACAACAGTGTCACAGCGTTCTGAGGTACTAAATACTCTTGATTGCATGATTTTCCTCATAATTGTTGGCCTTCAGGTTGTATTTCAGGATGTGTTCCACCTAATGCCTTAGCTGTTTGAGTGAATACAGAATATGTATAGAGATATAGGATCATCGGTACATTTGGATGTCTTAAATTGTAATTTGGATGTTAAGTGTTCCTCCAGACTATTTATATCCACATGGATGACTTCGTATATTTGATGACACAGCAAGGAGTTTTATTTTGTTTGGTTTTTTTACATATACACATCTTTTACATTATCTTTAATTGAGTGGAACAAGTTGTACTGCCCACCTGATAAAGAAATGATTAAGGTATACATGTCTAAGAAATAAATACACACATAACATAAGGCAGAGCATAAAGAAGTCAGTTAGCAACCAATTTCTGATTCTTTCAATCTGTATTATTTCAGCCATCTTTAATACACGTTCTGGAGCACAGCAGCTATGAATAAATGCAGGGCAAGAGTCCAAGTGTTTTTGCTGGATAAGGAAACATTATGATCAATGAAAGCGTGCAGCCAGAATGCTGCAGGCCCAGACACTGTTGATGTGGCTCAATAACCCACCAAAACACTTGGTTCAGATGAACCTGTTCCCAGGGTGAAGGGTTTTGAATCGGTGGAGGTCACACTGAGGTCACATTCATCCCCCTGTACCCCTGCAGGTCTCAGGAGGGTGAGAGGTCAATGACTTTCTCACAGACCTTCGCAAATGAAGTGCAGCTTGCATTTGGGGCCAGCAGCCACCAAACAATGAGACCAGTTCAATAAAGGGTTAACTCATGTGGCCTGGGTGGAGTTGGACAGTGCAGAACGTGCCCTTATATGTTCTTGTGTGTATGAGAGAGAGAAAGTCTAGAAGTTAGGCTACTGAATGTGAACTGAATGCTCAGTGAATCAGCACAAAGACATTATCTTTCTGATGTCTACTGTGTGAGATGTCTATGTTGTGTGTGTGAGACAGAGAGAGAGAGCGAGAAAGAGTCTATAAGTTAGTCTACCGAATGTGTACAACAGAAAAGGCTCAGTGATTCAGCACAAAGACATTATCTTTCTGATGTCTACTGTGTGAGCTGTGTATGTTTGTGTGTGTGTGTTAGAGAGAGAGAGAGAAAGAGAGAGAGAGAGACCCCAAGAGAGTAAAAGTCTCTTTTCAGCATGGCAAAGGGAAATGAGATCAGCCACACAGAACTGCATTCACACAACACACACAACGCACACACAGACCTGTATTCACCAGTATCACAACCAAGTGGCCAGAGAAATCTCACTATGATACACACACTACGCACTACAGAGTTGGGCATAATAATTTACATAATTAAAGAAGCCCAATCAGAGGGCAAATCAGCAAGCCCTTATGCTCACTGTGAGATTGGTTATGTGCATATGTATGTGTGTATGTCTGCCTAATGAGGCATGAAGAATATTTCATCTCCACCATGCAACCCAGCGCAACACCCTTGAGCACGCAAACAGCTTTCTGATTATGTCTGAGCATGTCAGCCTGCATGTGTGTGTGTGTGCATGTGTGTGTGTCACTGCTTCTGCATAAGAGCCAAACATAATCTCTGCAGAGCTATAATAAAATAGCCTGCAGCTTGTACTTCCTTTGTCTTTGAGTCATCCCATTCTGTTCCAGACACTAATCATTAAAATTATCTATTGATGCTTATTTAATATACCAGTCAACACATTATACAACTGACACTGAGCATATATATTAATCAATATGAAACTGATATATGATTGGGTACGTATTGCTTGCCTGAACCATAAGAAACTGTTGGTAAGACTCTCTCCCAATGATGGACAGAACCAAGTCTCCTTCCTGCCACAGAAGGCTTAGCCTGCACAAACTGTTCAGTTCACTGACACATATTATGCTCTCCACTACAAAGGCCAGTCACTTAGAATTGGTTCAGTTACTGCAAGACTGTGGACATTAATAACAGCATTCATCAGCATGAACAAGAGACAAAGAGAGAGCAAGAGCACTATTAATAGCAGTAAATAAAAATGCAATCAAATTATAACAATTTGTTATTGCTAACAGGAGAGATTAGCTAAATTGCTGCCTGATGACACATGCTTGACTTCTCACTAATTATTTAACAATTGGCAGTGACCGTAGGCGGTTGTATGTAAGTACAGAGTCTGTTTATTTAAAGGTTTTCTGAGAATCGAAAACATAAAAGGCAGAACAGGTCAAAACCCAGACAGACAGGGAAATCAAAGAACAATCCATAATCCGTAACCAAGAAACAACCTACCAAAGCCAGAACCAAAAACTACCATGAACACAGAACACAAAGAAACCAGGCAAGAGAAACCCATGACTAGATATCACAGCAAACGCATGCAAGACTTCACGAAGCAAAACAGAACAGACAGGGATTTTATAGACACTGCAATGCTCGCTGTAAGTAACAAGAAACAGGTGCAATTGATTTCTGAGGGAGGCTTGGCTAGGGCAGAGCTAAAGGAAGGTCCTATACAGAAGCAGAGATGCCATGACAAGGGGAATCAAATAAGTAACGTTCTGCACAGTAAATGAAGCTGTCACGCCGTGGCTGCCACCCAGTCAAGATCATACGCTCGCTAGCACCAATCCTCCAAATCACTTCCCTACTCCCAATCACCCACTTATTGAATTATTGCCCACACCTGTGTCTCATCACATACTTTCCCTATTTAACCCCACAAGAGTCTTTTCCTAATGCTTTGCGATATCCCTACCAAGATTCATGCATGCCTTGCTTTTATTGTCATAAAGGACTACTTTGTGTTGGCTTGTTAACTGTTTATTGTCTTCTAAATAAACCTGCTTGCCTCCCAGTACTTGTGTCTTGCTCCTGAATACCCAAAACTCCACAATAGCATTTTTGCAGTTGCATTGTAAAAGTTGGTGCCAGTTCAAAAAAAGCCCCGTCTCTCTTGGTACTCCATGTATTTACATGACACCATTTCAGTACTGGTTTTAACGTGCCATCTTTATTTCCCCTTGAGGGAATCCCCGCTGCCATCTTAAGGTTTGTTCCATTACTATATTAACAGAAGTTGTGTTAGATAAGCCCTCAGCGGGCCGAGGGAACGAGTGAACACAAATGTCCACTTTAGCAGCTGAACTTGCCCAGAAAGCACTGTGACCTGATGCAGTTTCCATTTCAATGGTAAAAACAAAGGCTAAATATAGAACAAAATCTAGAACAAAATAAAAAACCTTCACAATGCTTAAAATAAAAATAAAAAATAATATTGTGAACTATATACGGCTTTACTTTAGCCGGTTGCCTGATTGGTACATTTAGCAATACTATATGCTTAGCCAACAGGTTTCTGATATCAATATAACTCTGTAGACAGTCCATAGCAAACTTAATGTGCAAATCGCTAAACAAATCAACTCAGTGAGATGTATGTTTGTATATCAAACATATCAGTGACTGGAAGAAGAAACAGATGGAATATGGAAGGTGAACACTAAGATTGTCCCAGTGCAGAAAAGGAAATTGGAGCTATGATCCCTAAGATGAAGAGGTAGCCCCAGCAGATCCATGGAATGACGTCAATCTCAGTCCCGAAGAGTGCAATCCTAGGAACAGTAAACATACTGCACAGCACCCTCAAGCTCCCATGCTTCTGGAAGAAGGCCTGAATGTGAGGAAAAAGACATATGACCACCCAGGGGTAGTCAGAATTGCAGTGAAATAGACATTTTGAAGAGAAACTGGATGTGTTGGACATATTTCCTTCATCAGCTGTGCGAGGAAAGTGCATCTTAAGTTCTAGTAGGTTAAACCAGTTAGAAACGTTGTCAGAAAAAGTAAATATCAGAATATTATGACCACCTACTAATCAGTGGGAATAACCACCTTTGTATTGGATGACACAAGTGAGACATGATGGAATGTAATGGAATGTGATGGAAAGTATCCAGAGGAACTTATGCCCATTCGAACTGCAACTGAAGTCCCACAGATTGTGGTTGTCCAAGAGTTCCCAGATGTGCTCCACTGGATTGGGAATGGGCGAGTTAGCAGGCCCGGGAAGGACACCAAAGTCATTGTCATGCTCCTGAAACCATCCATGCGCCACCCTTGCGTGGGGAAGTGGGGAACTATCCTGTTGATACGTACCACTTCTGTCAGGGAAAAACATCAATATGTACAGGTGTACATGATCTACTAGGACTGCCAAGTACCTGTTGGTATTCAGAGATTCATGCAGTGGTATTAGTGGTCCTAGATCATGCCAGAAAAATATCCCCCAGACATGTACACTGCTACAACCACCCTGCATTTGGCCCACAGTTGTCTCTTGGAGGTTGTTCTCATGCGTTTGGCAGCATATATGCCGCCGGCTGTCCACTTTACACAGCATAAACCCAGATTGATCTGAGAAAGCAACATTTTTGTATTCCTCCGGTGTCCAATTACGGTACTCCAATGCAAACTGGAAGCAGCACTGACGATGAACACTGGTTAACATTGACTCCTTGACCAGGTGTCTGCTTTGCAGGCCCAGTCGTAACAATGTTCGCTCAGTGGTGATCCCTGACACTTCGCTCATTACTCCTGTGTTTATAACAAAGGTTTAACTGTCCACTGTGGTGCGTCGATTTCTCTTTACCACTTGCCGGAATCGTCGTGCCCCTCTGGCATTAATGGCCCGTGGGGACCACTGTTATGTGTGTAAGCAGACCATTCTCTGTACGCTTTCACTACGGAGGTTCTAGAACATCCCACAAAGTTAGTGGTTTCCCAGATGCCACCAGCCTTCACCCAGTACTCTATTATAATGCCCTTACGTCACATGACGTCCTTAGCCCATGACGATCATTTTACACAATGCTACAACTGACTGGTGTGCTTGTTTATTTATACATGCAGCAAACACTGTCACATGGCATCTGTCATGTCCTGAGTTCATTCCAAACCAGTGGTGGCCATAATATTCTGATTGGACTGTGCGTATATTGTCACGTGCTTAAAATCTGCACATCTAAATTACACTTCAGTGTTAATACTATACTTCAAAATCAGTGTTAATACTACACTTCAAAATCTGCATCCCTTTTTAAGGATGCTCCATTAATCTCCTACCAATGACTCTAATGGAGTACATTCCCCATAATCCTCTTGTTCATTCCCAATCTTGTATATATCCTAATCTTGTAACTTCTTGTATTTAACTTACACTTGACTCCCCTTAAGATCACTGAGCCTGACAATGACAAAAACATCAAAGTTATGCTCATCAATAGTGAGACAAATGACCAGTTGAATGATAACTGCTGTAGCCTACAACCACTGGCTCTCTGCTATGTGTGCATTTATTAACACAGCCAAAAAAATTAATAAATAATGAGCATGAAAGGTTCAATTGTTATTATTCACTCCTCCTCATACATTACTGCAGGAGTTGTCTGTTGTATTGCTTGCAAGAGATGTAATCAGTCTATTGTATCTTTCAAGAGAAAGCTTCCTGATTATTTCATGTAATACTTTTGGGTGATCAGAATTAAAGATTTGTCATTTCCAGTGATATTACATTAATGGCATATTTATTTGCTTTGCCAGTTGTTGTTAGGAAACTTAAGAACTGATCAACACTCTCAGAACTTTAGAAGCCAGTGGAATGAATGTTATGATTTTAACATCTAACGTTTTGAACATAAACTGGTTTTACCTACTAGAGTTTCAGAAGCACTTTCCTTGTGCAGCCAATGATCTCTGAATTGCACTGTAATGTTCTCTATTTGAAATGTATTTTACTGCACTTCAATTTATGTTACCTCTACATCTTTAACTACAGTAGACACACTGCAGCAGTTAGTCCCTGGTATCTTTGTGTGTGTGTGTGTGTGTGTATATATATATATATGTGTGTGTATGTGTGTGTGTGTGTGTGTGTGTGTGTGTGTGTGTGTGTGTGTGTGTGTGTGTGTGTGAGAGAGAGAGAGAGAGAGAGAGAGAGAGAGAGAGAGAGAGAGAGAGAGAGAGAGACATAGAGAGAGAGAGTGGAATTATATTCATTACTTTCAATAGTGATTTATGCATTGACTTATTTACATCATTGATTTACTTACATTAATTACATCAAACTTCTTTCATACTTTCCAGGAAGCTTACAATCAAATCATGTGCACTAAAAAATACAGCACCTAAGACAATATTAATAAGAAGTTATATTGCCTAAGACAATAATAATATCTGCCCAAAAGGACTAGGGTGACCTGTATCCTTCAGGACAGGTTTAGTCTTTAAAGGAATGCTCTTATAGTGGACTGTGCTGAACTGTATATAGTAGGAGATTGGGCCATTCTTCAAAGGAAAAGCCACTAGTTCTGAAGGATGAAGGATGAAGGATTGAAGGTAACTGGCTTTACACTCTGTGTCTACGGCAGGGGTGCACACACGCAATGTTGGCTTGAGAGCTACTTTTTTCCAGTGGACACATCATTGTGTGATCTATCAGCGAAAAGGTTGGTCTCGTCCATTTAAAAGTTCTAACTTAAAACTTTAAGATGGTTTTTAAAAATGCCATTCAGTAGCCTATATTGATATTATCAGCATCACAGAGCAAACGACTGAAAAACCAGATTGATCTTATTCTAATTACTTGGATTGAATGGTATCATTGAGGTTTGTGGAGCCTGGACAATAAGACTCATTGGCATATTGAAAACGTTACATGAAGTTACATCAATAAAAATACAAAATAACAATTGATAACAATTGATTAAATTAAGAGTATCAAGACTGTGGCCATATTTCATGTCAGTCATCCATGTTGACTTGAGTACTACCTATCGAATCTGCTAGAGTGCTGAAAACCGATGGGCTATTTGAATATAACATTTTAAATGAGGCATGATCTTCCAAAGTGAAGTAGTCGATTATGATTACCGTATGGCGGAGCTCTTCTCCACAGCTTCCTAAAATGGACGCAGTGCCATTTAGATTATTGCTGAGGAAGGCATGGAAGGCATTTTGACATTTGACTTCATCTTGGTGTTCATGAAACTACATTTGAACATGTTTAATGGTGTGTACAGATGCATTGGAGAATGGCCTGTACATTTGCCCATTCAAGCTAATCATCAGGACTCATGACAAGCATTGTGGGTTGAAGATGTCCTCTGGCTCTCTCCAAATGTTAACAAACCTGGATAGGTGGGGGGGGGGGGGGGTAACTCATCAGCTCACTTCTCTCCTGGTGGTCCATGTTCTGTGTTCTCGCCATTAAATTATGCTTATTTGTGCTTTGACCATGGAAATAAGCAGTTTCCAAATGCAAGCCATGCAATTAATTTTAGCTTTGTGAAGCGCCAACAGTATACAGTTTTGATTGAGACGGGTTACAGAAGTTCTGATGCAATTATGTGATGTTTTTGAGGCCATAGTTTTGCAGTGTTTAGCAACTATGCTGTTCAAGTTTCCATCTGGTGAGTTTGGACTTGCAGCCACTATTCCTCTTGATCAGTGGGGCTTGCCCGTGTTTGGCATATGTTGTCAAAAAGGTTTTTGTAACTAAGGCACACGCCATGTGGGCAAAGATTACTTGGTCTCTTTGGAACTCTGTTACTAGATTAGGGTTTTCACATTTACAGCATTTAGCAGATGCTCTTATCCACTTTTGTAAAAGCGGCTTATAAACAGTTTTCAGTATAGCAGTATTTGTATTCCCCAGGAATCAATTCCATGACCCTAATGTTTCTGGCACTGCGCTCTACCTGTGCTACCAGGTGATCTTAGTCCAAGCAATAGTACAGTTGACAATTAAAACCATACACACGTTCTGTATGAGGTGGGCTGATTACAATTGACATTAAGAAACTATGCTGATGCATTGGACAGGCTAATCTTGATGCTACTGAGTACCCCACTTCTGTTAACAGTTTGGCAGAATTATTTAGTGTGAAACCAGAACAGATGGGAAAACTCGTACTTGAGCAAACATAGCCAACATGAAAACTACTTAATGTTACTTTGAAAACTCACACTAATTAGCATTCAACCCAAGATGACTCACTTGTGTGTCTGCCTTTGTAATTGTAATTCAGTTACTTCAAAGTTAAAGTCCTTTTTCATGTAGTGTTTTTGTCATTTTGTCTCTCCACCACACCCACCCCAATAATGTGGAAGGCATAAAAATGCTAAAGATATAATGTTTGGTGTGTTGCCTGGATTTTTATCCAGTAGAAAGCTGATGTAACCATTGTTGCCTGTTCAAAATACAAAGTGTTCAACAGTTTATTTGTGTAAATGGATGATTCATTATGGCACCAGTGTCCTTTATATTTTTTGGCTGTTGTAGAATCAGTAAAAAATCAGGATTTTTATATTATTTGGCTGTTCTAGATTCTGACCAGGGAAAATTTCCAGATGAGGCCACTTAGTGTGCCTCATCAAACGAATTATTTAGTTTATGAGCAAGACTTGAATCTTGTATTCAGTGGCTACAGAGAAAGTACTACTTTCCTAAAAAGAAAATATTTGTTTGTATGTGTGTGTGTGTGTGGGGGGGGGGGAATAATAAGAAAATAATTTTTTTTAAAATCACACAATCACTATGCAACACTCCTGACAGTAGCAACTCCAGATATAGCCTTGCTACAGGAGCAGTTCTGAATCTGTCAGTGTGCAGAAACTCTACACGGTGCATGTTTGTGTGAGAAGCTCAAAGCAGGAGGCATATCCTGCAGCAGCAGACCTTACCAGCTGAGAGCACTGGAGCAGGAACAGAGCAGAGTGGAGCTCCGCTGAGGCCCCGTGGCCCAATTTAAACTCCCCACTGCCACAGATACAGCAACAAAACAGCAAAACTGTAGCAGTTACCGGGATTACACATAACTGCTGCTATATAATTATTATGCGGATACTTAAAAAACTTACACCACTGACTCATGGCCACATTTGCTGGTACCCCACTGACACTGTCACATGGTGCTACACATCACCACTACTATTCAGTTTCACAATCAGGACACCACAGTATCACCACTGACAAGATCATTAGATAAAATATGATGCTGGCATTCACTACACTACAAGCACTTCTCAAAACCACTGCTATAACTGAACATCCCGTTATGCCGGGATTACAGACAAACCTCCAACAAGCTTCCGTCCGTTGGTGAAAGATCCATATGTTTCAGCAGGAGCACTCCTGAGCATGCTGCATGGTTTTTAATGAGCCGTGCAAAGCAGGTGGTGTTTGAATACAGTGTGGAGAAGATCTCTACCTCTGAGACACAAACTCACCCGAGAACAGGTGGCTACATTACAAATAGATTAGCAATAGAAAACGGGAGTGGAGGACAACAGAAAAACATGCAAAGTGACAAAGAGAGAAAAAAAGAGAGAGGGAGAGAGTAGCAGAAAGGAAAGAAGGAAGGACGAAAGAAGTCTGGTAGGGAGGGGCGGCAGCGGAGCGCCTGGTGGTCTCGCAGCATTTTACTCGGCTGAGTTGGAGTGGCCACCAACCTAGCTTTCATCATTCCTGCATTCACCCCAAAGCTTCATCATAATGATGTACACATTGACTGAACAGCGAGGGGTATTCATAAAGGAATTCAGTCTAATGCTCGTTGCTTCCTGTTCACATAGCCTCCCTCTCCTCTCGGCTTTTATGCGATGAAGGCTAATGCGAAACGGCATCAGAAGGCTAAACTGTATGGGGGCTCTCTCATTACACCGGTAATGTAAACAGTATGGAGTCTTTAATGGACGCCGGGAGAGAGGGTCATAATGACTTGGAGCTGTGACAGCGCTGGTGCTGGTGCAGAATGCATCTGACATCTCCGACGAGTCTCCGTGGCTGCTACGCTAACAGAATTATCCAGCGCGAACCGCTTAGCTCACTTCACTCGAGCTGGTTCCGCTCTTCCTCGGTTTAATGTGCCAGTCTGTCAAAAACACTCTAAACTGGCCAGATGAAGAGGCTCGTGGCAGTAATTGGTGGAGATTGTGAAGCCTTTATTGTGGATGAGGAGGACATGTGAGGAGCTAAAGCTAAATCTTATGGCCCTGTGTGCTGGCTTAACATTCAAATACACCCCAGTCTCTCCCA
The DNA here is from genome assembly GCF_041902795.1 of Electrophorus electricus. Taxonomy (NCBI): domain Eukaryota; kingdom Metazoa; phylum Chordata; class Actinopteri; order Gymnotiformes; family Gymnotidae; genus Electrophorus; species Electrophorus electricus. Next base: position 7,643,608 of record NC_137521.1, on the reverse strand, counting down.
CCCTGATTCTTGTAGTTTTTCTTGATTTTCTGTGATTTAGGGAAGCTGCTTAGACTCACTGATATGAAGAAAATAACCTTGAAAAAATACCTTTCCCTGTGGCACAGAGCTTATGTTTTTCAAACTGTGTGAACACAAAAATATGATTTGAACAAAACGTCATGAACCATCAAGTTGAAAAATCAGAATTTTGGAATTCTGTGCAATAAAGCTTGTAACGTGGATGTGGTAAATCAGACTTAAATTTCAGATTCCATCTAAGGAATCTGAGTACTTCTCTGATTTGTGTATCTGACTCTTAAAAGTCGGTGTTTGATGTTTGGCAGATAGATATATTCACTGACTTTAAACTTCGATTAGAACCTCAACTTCGACTGTTCATGAAAGGTTTGATTTCTATAATTTCTGATTGGTATGGATGAGTAAATCAAGAACAGAAACATTTATTTTTCTATATCAAATAGATTTGGACAGTTTTCTATATACTTTCGTAAGTTAAGGACCATTCTTAAAGAGACAATGGGCACAAAAGAGGACATTTAAAAATGTCATAACTCAGAGAACCAAATAATTTACAGTCCTAAAACCAAAAGCACAGTCTAAGTGTCATGATTGGCCACTCCCTAGCATCTTCGTTGTCATGGTTTCCCTGTCTCGTCTTCGTTTTGTTTCTGTTTCGTTTTCTCCGCCCTTCATTTGTAGCACCTGTGTTTTGTTTAACTCTTATTAGTTCATGTTTAAATCCTGCCTTGTGGCCTGTGTTTTTGTTTGTTATTGTGATTCCTAGTGTTTGTTAAAGCCTAGCCCTTATTTGTTATTCATGATTCCTAGCCTGTTTGTTATAAACTGCTTCCCTTTTCTGTTGATGTGTGTTTGTGTTTATCATGTATTCCCAGACTCTACATATTGGCTCTATGACCCTGGACTGTTACAACGACTATGACTCTGGATTTGCCCCTAATAAATCTTGCTCTTCTCCGTACAAGTGTCTGCCTCCTTACCGCTCAATGTTACACTGTGGTCTAAACAAATCAATCCTTTAGATTCTTTGCTGTTATGAATCTATTTTAACTTTTAAAAGTGACTAATTTTAACAAAATTTAAAGTACACTGATCTACAATACTAAAAACTAACTGATAGCTGTAGCCCACACAAACTTTGAATGATTATGGTTATAGCATTTATTACTCACTTTAAACTGAGTTGATTGCCAGACTGGATTATCTGCACACTCACACTTCAGTGCAGTTATTCCAATTACTTATTCTGAAAACTTGTGAAATAATTTTTTATTTCATTTAATAGAAGAATGATAAAAAACAATGATATTTGAATCTTAAAGAATGCATATGCTTACTATTCAGTTTTGGGGTTCATATTTTCTTAAGTCTGATGTATGTGTGTTGACAGTGAACCTCCTCCTTTTTTTCAAATCGGTGATCTCACCCCTCCAGTGGATTCTTTGTAGTTTCAAAGACTGCTGGGGGAGGCTCAGGTGCTGTTTCTGCATTACTGTTACAAATGATAATCCCTGTCATCAGTTCGTCTGGTTACATCATTCGACATGCATAGCTGAACCCTTCAACTGGGTGTCAGTAGTTTCCATAGTCTGGCAAGGCCAATGTGACAATCTGGGGCATTTTTCAGGACAAACATCCATTTAATTCACTCTCTTGCCATTTATTTATGATATCCTCAATGATGTTGAACATATAGACATGTGCAAGCCGAAATGTAACTGCGTAATTGCCTTTTTAACATCTATTTTAATGTTGAATGTGATGCGGTTGAAATACTGTTGACATTCAATATAATATACAGTATATCTTGTATTACATCCCATATACAAAGGCTGTGTATATTTAAAGACAATAACGTGAAATGTGCATTGCATTACATTAAACTGACCAGAATCCAAAGTTGGATTTGCACCCTGGGTAGCATTACCATCACCCAACTGCACCGTATACAGGTGGTCATTGTGCTTGAAATCATGTCATTCCTTGGCAGTCTAAATATTTTTTAACTGTGACAGGTTAGGAATCCAGCTCGAGTCACTGTAATAGAAACTGTAATAGAAAGACTAGATGGTTAGATAAAGTAGACTAAAGAAGGTGAAGTAGGCTGATACAGATATTCAACCTCGAAGTGATTTTATATATATATATATATATATATATATATATATATATATATATATATATGTGTGTGTGTGTGTGTGTGTGTGTGTGTGTGTGTGTGTGTGTGTCAAACTAATATTTGCCTGGAGGTTTGTTCCTCTTCCTTGGTTTCTGTGTTTAATAGCCCTTTCTCTCTCTCTAATCAGTTTACTTGTATTGGGGGGGTATTGGGGGGTTACCTATCCTCCAGAGCTTTCTGTAAAACCTGTAAAACCTTTCTGCTGAAGAAACGCTAAAATAGAAGCGTTCTTTTTTTTCCCGCCCACGTGGCGGTTCTGGTGCGAGCTGGAGGAAAGAATGGCAGGCTGTTAAGGAGCGCGAGGAGCGGCGCGGGGACTTCGCTTCATTTGCTTCCCCCAGCTTCACGCACAAGCGCCCTCTTGCTCTCCCGTCTCGCGTACGTTGGTTAGGTGTACCGGCATTTGCGACGTGTGCTTGCGAGAGGAGGAAAAAGAAGGGGGGGGGGGGGTTCTTAATTAGAAGCCCGGGATGGAGACAGTGCAGTGAAGAACGCAGATGCTTCATGAACGTGCACAAAGAAATACATAGTTTGGGGTAATGCAGGGGGACAGAGCCTGTAGCAGAGCGCACATGGAAGCACTGGATGCGACCATTGTGACCGGCTACAATCTGTTTTTCATTCAAATCGAGAGGCCTTCGCTAAAACGGTATCTGAGCCCAGGTTCCTCAGAATAGATGCAACTGGATAAGGCTGCTATGCTACACAAAAAAAAAACACACAAAAAAAAACACAGCTATGATCAGATTAAGGCAGGATTCTGGTTACTGCATACATAAACACCCAGTCACCTTCAACTGGTTTTTCAGAGCATTGTGTACACAACAGATTGTTGTGTGCATGCGCATGTGCTGAAGGTGACGTAACTCAGCATGATCCCATCTTACCTAAAAGGGTAACATAAAGTGTATTACGTGCTTCTTCTTTTTTTTTTGCTCTATGTGATCTTGTACGTGTTCTACCGCTATTCACACGCCTCACGGTTTAAAAGCTCAGATGCAGTTTGCCAAACCGGTCTAAGCAAGACCGCACACGGTCCCCATAGCTTTCCCATTTCAGCAGTGCCGGAGTGCGTAATAGGAGAGCTGGGAAGATTCCCAGTGGACGGTTGGGTTGTTGGACCTGTAGGATTCCGGTGACAAAATCAGTAAAGGCGATAATCCTAATAAATGAGCATTGTGTAGACCGTCACGCTTGCTCAGCCTGCACAGTCTAACTTCTCCCAGCAGTCTACGATACGCTCACTTTCCATGCTACGCGTTTGAACGTTCTGCCTAATGAGAAACTTTAGTGGGTGTCGCCCACCAAAACTTGTGTCAGAGGAGACTAGAATGGACCAAAATATGATCCTTGCCGAGATAAGCAAGACATAAGAATAATGTGGTTTTGGAGGAGGACGCAATCCAAAATGCAAGCTGTTTAAAGCAGAGTCGTCAACAATGAAAGGTAGAAATGTAAATGCTGCCGAACAAAGCGTAATACCGTATATAGAACTGTATATTGCATGTTTTGGGTTTTCAGATCGTAGATGGCGTGTTTCAAACCTCAGTTTTGTTAGATGCATAATGTTCATGCGAGCACTCATTTTTGTTTCTTTTAATAGGCTCTGAACAGCTAGTAGACTCCTTTTGTTGCTGATGGTAACAGCAGCGAAGTCAAGTCGCAACGTTACCGTCACTCAGCCAGAAGCCTGCGACTCCGAACAAAACAGGTAGAAAAAACAGCTAAATCTACATGTTGAATGACTGTCATGAAATTGCCAAGAGGATGCCATACTCAGTTAAACAGCAATAAGAATGTAAGCTAATCAGAACATATCGTTATATGATTTGTTTATTGTCTATGATCAATAACAAATGATTAAAATAGGATCATAAAAAAGTGATCCTTCAGTTCCTCATTGCTGTTGGACGGGCTCTTGCTATCCAAAGTGGACTGCACCGGTGTGTAATCTCTCAGACTGGAAAAGTGCCACCCCTGCAATGCTTTACACTGTTAATGCCACTATGTTTGTATACATTAGATTGCTATTTCTGGCTATTTCTTTCTCAGCTATGTAAATTGTTATGCCACTTAGATAAACTGGACCAGATCAGCCTGCCTGGGCTAATGAGAAACGTGGGGGGGGATTTACATGTCAATTGGAATATCACGTAGAACAGAGTTTTTGAGCAGGCTCACAACTGTGAGGACTCACTACATATTAAATTAGAATGAATCACAAACCTGACAGTGTTGTCCATGTGCTCATAGCCTGGGAGCTGTCAACCAGCTGCAAACAGTAAACCAACTGAAAATCATGTCCTGTGTCCATGATTTCCTGTGTGTGTGTGTGTGTGTGTGTGTGTGTGTGGTTCAGTTAGAAGAGCTGATGTGGCGAGACCAATGTGTTTTTTACTGTAAGTGTTAGCATACCTCCTTGGGAACCCTTGGAAGAGAAAGGGAGATGGTAAGCACTGGATGCCTCTTTTAGCCTATCAACACCTGAATTCAGAATGTGCTGATGCATTTAACGGAGCAGGCTACAATGAGCCAGACACTCATAAAACTCTGACTTCACTTTAGTACCACCAAGTCATATGTGAGAGAGAGCAAGCCAAAGAGCCTGCTGCTGCTAGAGAGCTGTGTTTGATGAGAATCCTATGACGAATTTGTAGTACAGTAATTCTGCCATTTGGCTTTTTATGAGGATGGTTAAAACGATGAAGGCTATAGCTGTTTTTAGGACTTTAATTATATCAACATTGCCCATAAAAAAAGACCATTAATAAAAGAATTTCAGTCCAGTCTGTCAACAGTGATTGTAATAGCAACATGATTTGTGCATATTCCCCTTCAGGGTTTGTAACAGAGTGGTAAGACCACTATTGCAGCATCTGTAATGTGATGGATTTAATAGCATAATTAAAATAAAATTGGGAAAACAAACTGCAACAGAATGCTTTTCTAAATGGACAAATATAATTGCTTATCATATTTAATTTTTTCTATTTTATTTGATAACAAAAAAAATGTATTGGTTGTAATGTGAAGTGAATCTGGAGAGAAAGCAAGCTTCTCTCTGTCTCTACCTCTCTCGCCATCTCTCTCTGTCTCATTAATCTTCTCCACTAAGCAACTATCTCTCCATCGCGTGTGTTTAACAGAGAGCTGAACTATTAGTGTGTTTGCTCTGCCGGTTGGTGGTTTCGGTCCTGTTGCTCTGGCGGGCGCAGGACAGTTGATCTTTCCTCTTCCTGCATGGCCCCGCTTCTTCTGTGAGGGAAAAGCTGCAAGCGCTTACCCTCTATGTCTGAATGAAAGATATTTGGATTTGCTGTGCATATTGTATGAACTTAACAAAATGAGGTTTTTTTTCCACTTACTTAAAAGAATCTAAATGAGCAGAAAATTATGAAACAAGATTACTCTGGAGTTATAAAAATGGCTCCCTGTGGTGTCATAGAAATAGGTCTTTGAATTGCTCTTCTTTCTCTCTCTCTCTCTCTCTCTCTTCCTCTCTCTATCACTGCCTTTATAGATTAAGAGGGTTAAAGAGAGGAGGAAGAGAGCTTCCTCTCTGGGACAGATCTCCTCTGTTGACCCCTGACATCTCCTTTACCCGTGTCAGTCTTTTGCAGAATGTGGGGATGTCGGTCATGTTTGCTCAGGCTTTTGATGTCTGTCCTTTATGTGTCCTGAATAAAAGAGACATCCCCTTCAGTGTGTCACCTGACACTCTGTCTGTGCCTCTTCATGAGAAGGTTGAATTACTTGGCCTGCTTACTGAGTCATGATCACATGCTTTGTTCTGTTTTGCTGTATCCAGGCTAGTGCGAAAGAGAACCTGACCTTGGGTGACAGAGGAGGAGAGGTCACAGAGAGCAAGATCAATACTGTGTGTGTGTGTGTGTGTGTGTGTGTGTGTG
>NC_137521.1:7590000-7635000 GCF_041902795.1 Electrophorus electricus | reverse complement strand
ATCTTTTATGGACTGGATTCTTTTCAGAGCGTCTGCAGGTCTCCATTGGTTACTTCATTATATGCGTCCCCTATAGTTTGCACTGTTGTCTTCGGGTGTAAAAGTTGACATATTTGCCTGATAGTTATCTGAATTGTCTCCTTGTCAACTTCTGTGACGTGCGTTAGAGTTAGCTAGTGTGGCCGTTTGGAATCTGATTACTTCATTTCAAGTTATTTCTCTCTGTCTCTGTGCTCTGCTTCTCGCTTGTGTCTTCTCTCTCTGACAAGTGAACAGAAGGATGACAGTTACATGACTGACGGATGCATGTGCCTGTGTGCATGTGTGTGATGCTGATGGCTAGCTGAGCTTTAATAGGTGTCTGAGGAATTTGGTTGTGCTGGGCTGTCTCTGAGGATTTTATAACATTTTATACCATGTATTATACCGTTTCCTAACTATGGAAAGGGTCCCTAACTCGGCAGTACATGGATTTATTAGGTTTTTCCTAAAAAGTGTAAAGTAATTTCTGTTGTGTGCTTGTGTTATCAAGCATGGCTGTAGTGACCTTGAGCCTACCCTGTAACCGGTAGCATTAGAACCTGATGGACTACATTGCATAAACAGCTCATTTTCACCACTTTCACCAACAAATGTTAGATTTGTAGGAATTCTTTATTTCTCATTATTTCTGTTTCCTTACCACATCCTCGATCGCGATAAAACCACCAGGATGAGGCCAGAGTGTTTTCAGTTTCACCCTTGGCTTTGCCCCAACTCTTAGACTCATCTTTGATTACTTCCCTTTGTCGAAAGGTCAGTTGACCCCTGTGTGTTATCGGCTTTCTCGCAGCCAACAAAGACACTGAACTGTGGATTCTCCTAAATTAAAAATGGGGAAAGAGAAGGTGCAGTAATAAACATAATGGAGACTTAACAGGGAGTACCGAATTAGGAAGCACATGAAGTGGAGTTCTGTAGCGCCCATTTATTAGACTAAAGTTAAGATCTCTCCTCTTGAAGCTTTGCTAAACTCACTTGTAATTCAAATCTCAAATCAATATGGTAGCACAGTGGTAGTAATCTCTCTGGTGCTGTTCCATGCCTGAGAGGAGGGGAACGTGGATTTGAAGAGATGGTTAAAATAGTAACTTCTCATTCTGAGAAAGTGGAAAAGTCTCTAGGTACCTGTTTTCAGCTGTGGGTCTGAGCTTCAGCATTCTATTGGATTTGAAGGGAAGATGACATAAGAGTAAGAGGTAGAGTGGGAGGGGAGGGGGAACACGAGAGGAGGATAATGAGTTGGGTGTTTGTTAGTCAGAGCAGGCTCTCCCCTCTGAGCTCAGGCATCATTTGTAAGTGATGCAGGAGTTCATTCATCATTAATTACCTCAACCATGTCAGACAATGTTATTCTCGACTACCTACCTGTGGGATACACTGCACCCAAATGTGTGTGTGTGTGTGTGTGTGTGTGCATGTGCGTGTGCATGTGCATATCAGTCTGTGTCTTATTAGTTCGTATTTTGTTGGTGGACATGTGTTTGTTAGAATGGTGACTCCTGTCTGTCTTGAGATATTTTGTTGTTGCTAGATCAAATAACAAGGGTACATGATAATATAGCATTACACACACACAGACACACACACCGAGTAATAGTGACACTGTTCATCAAAAAGCAGAGGGATATAAGCAATAACCTGTGTTTTCAGGTCATGATATTGCTTGCTCTGTCTTACTACACCTAAGACACAGACACAAAAGCCCATTTTATATCAGCTCTCTCGGTATGCATGTTGTCATACTGATAAATATATTGGTTGTAATGTACCGCTATATAAATGTATTTAAGTTGCACTGGATAAGAGCGTTAGCTAAATGCTGTAAATATAATATCAGCAAATAAAGCCATATTTATCGGCAGGCATGGGAATCGAGTACTCCAGACGCAGCACTGTTTGGATAAAAACTGGATGCAGAATTCCTTCAAATCTTCTCACTCTCATTGACCAAAAAACCAAAACACGTGCAGCTGCAGAGCCGCTGGGCCCTTTCCATTTGTATATGTGTAACTACATAAACTGGTGCACGCAACAGCATGTCTGTTCCACCCTCGCTTTGCATCTGAATACATCACCGAGAACAGACCTAAACAGTGATCTAACAGACCCTGAAGGATGCAGGATCATGGATGCCAGGGGCGGGTCTGGGCGTCTCAACAGCTGCGCACGGTGGCCGGGCTTTTGGGATAGCAGCTCTCTCAAAGGCGTCCCAGGAAAGGACCAGAATGCAATACACCTTGCTGAAGTGTTCACTGTAAGGGAGGTGGGACTCAGTGGCTGAAAGCGTGAGGTGTCAGACGGCTCAGTCCATAACTATGAATCACCACAATACAACATTTAACATCACAGCACAATAACAGGGTACAGGCACCAATTTCAGCACACACACACACACAGATACTGCAGTGCGATCTGGTCTATATGGGGTAGGAGAGGAGAGAGCCACACAGGTTACTTATCCTGCCTACAGGAAATTGCCTGATATTTGCAGTGGGCTGAAGCTCTATATCGATGGCTGGTAAAAGGTTGTCTGCTCTTTCGAATCCTGGTTCTGACTGCAGCACAGTGATGTGATGTAAACAACACGAGGCAATGGACCTATCCTAGAGAGGTACAACTGTACGTGCTGGCAGGGGGCCGTAATGGTTTTGGAGGCATTTAGCTGGCATGCACTGAGTCCATCTATACCTTTAGATCAGGGCTTCCGAGACCAGGGTCATTTATTCACGGCCTCAGGAAATGGTTCGAAATGGTTTCAGGAACATTTGGGTGAAATGATGTTAAGGACCAGAGACCCCAGCTTTCAGTCCATTTGAGCAGCTTCGGGATGAAAGGGAATGCAGCGTTCGTGGAAGAGAGCACCTACTCATCAGCCTCCGCCAGCTGCACCAAGCGAGGACGTCTGCACCAAGCGAGGACGTCTGCGCGCTCAGCCTTAACACCCAGACTCTCCGAGACCCTTGCTGAGTCATCACTGTGACATGTGGCAGCTGTTGTCATGGGCAAAGTTGGGCCTTTGGAGAAGAGAAGAGTGTCTGTATTTTCCCGATCATTGAGTGTGTACATTCAAGCATGGTCTATAAATATTAAGGTACAAAAAATGGTCTTTGCGGGTGACTTTAGCAACAGGGCTGTACTAAGACATTTCAATAAGTATTGAGCCCAATACTAGGGTTAAAGCCTGCAGCTTGTGCGTGCTTTCATCGTATGCTGCTCATGCGCGTGCACTTATTGCGCGTAATATTATTGATCCACTAACATTCTCACACTTTAGCTCATGCTGCTATTGGCTTCTCTCCACATGTTTACATTAAAATAACAGGCTCTGGATGTTTGTGCGCACTACATGTACACCTACTGGCTAACAGAGAAAGAAAAGCATACTCAACACAAACACACGTGGATTTTGCTTTTTGCTTTGGGTTTCCCTTTGCTTTGTAGAAATCCCGTTTGGTGTATGTGTGTGTGTGTGTGTGTGTGTGTGTGTGTGTGCGCGCGCTTGTGCACGCTGTAGAAAAAATGGCAACGTGTTGGAGAGAAGGGATCAATAAAAGCTGTATCTGAGAGGGAGAGATTGACACGGGAAGAGGGCTGAGCAGCAACACACCCGATTAAATAGAGGAATGCACAGCTGACTTTGACCTCTCCAACAAACTCCATCATCTTCTACTCCAAGACGCAGCCAATCGATTACAGCATGTGCCCCCCCCACACACACACACACGCAAATGGCAGGCAGGTTATTCAGGTCAAAGCCTGGTAGCCTCTCTATCAAAGAAGTAAAAATATAGCATACTAGTGTGTAAAACTCTAGTGGGCTATGAAATATTGAAAAATAAAGGTTTTCCCAGTGACGTTCACTCAGAATTCTGTATTCTGCCTGTGTCACATTGGTCACGGTGCATCTGTGTTCCCAATGTATATCGTGCTCCATTTGCAGGCCCTGATTAATCTTTTTGATGTATCATCGGTTCTGCAAACTTCTGCATTTTTGCAAGTTTTACAGGGTTTTGCACACATTTACACGTGTCGCTGGTGCTTCCATGTCTGTTATGTGGAAGCTCATCGCTGGCCTCAGCTGGCCAACCCAGCAAACTATCTGCTGGGCATCGTCCTCTGTGAGGCAGCTAGTGCCAAAATGGACAGCTAACCTAGAATATGCCACTCTAGCCCTACCAGCTGGATTCATCTGGCAGTTACTCATAAATCCAGTCACAGTGCATAAGGCTTCCCGATGGTCCTCACAGATGAGTATGCGCATGCATCACATTTCTCAAATGTGTCACATGATGCTAATGGAGCAGATCAGAGAACGTCAGCAGAGTTTTTGTTTTATGTACCGAGGGAGACAGTTTAAGGGAATAGGGGCAAACAGGGAGGCCAAGGCATATAGGAGCTGCCTTCAGTCCTGTTTTAATGTTAATGGCCCCAACGCACTAAGCACACTGTTCTGAGGAGCCTCAGTGCACTGAACACATGTTCACTTTAAATGATAACATCAGATGTAAAATCGCCCTCAACTCCACAGCTGGCTTTGATCCTAGTATTTTGTAACTAGAGATATAACATGTCTGTGTATGTATGCACATTAATGCTAAGGAATTCTGTTGGATTCTGAGTACCCCATGTTTTCCAAAAAACGATGCATTTGAATTAATTTGGGAATTAATCATGGCAGTTTCCTGGATTTTCCCACTGAAGTGTTTGTCCGGCCCTTCTGTTTGCAGCACCATAGGGAAGCTGGTTTTAAAAGGCAAACCCCTCAGAGTGAATGGGAGAACCCCATGGTGGCACCAGTCTGTGCTGTGGTGCTCTAGAATGGACTGGAGCCCTGGTAGCTAAATTGTATCCTGCCAAACCTGCTGAGGATCCAGCCTGGTTTAGAGGTTGTTTTGAAATAAACCCACTGTAAGAGTGCGCAAATGTTCTGGTTTTATTCAGTCAGAAACCTGTCCAAGGAATCTAGTGAATGCCTGACAATGCCGCACCGCAAACAGCCAAAATCTGCACTTAGGCAATCGAGTTACAAGCTGTAATCTACAGTCTCATTAACCATCATAAATTATTGAGTAGCACAGGTCTTGGATCAGCCAGCTGAAGAGAAATTCTAATCCCTTTATGGTTGGTTTTGCTTTCCAAAGGACTTGTGTAGAATATTAATGAATGAGTAGCCTCCTTCGCTGCCGCCACACTCCCCCACCCTCACCAGCACTCAAACCAGAAGAGAACAGCACTCAAACCAAAGTGTCCCTTCAAAATGGATGGACTGATGGATGGACGTGGTGAAACTGCTGATGGTCCATTACATACAGTATGCCAATAAATTTTGCATCATAAACAAACACAAGGGTGTCGCATAAACGTCAGTGACGGTAATGAGGGACCTGTACTCTGCAAATGTCCTCTGTCTTTCGGAAGATACTGATGAGGCTCTTTAGATAAGAGTGCCAACACCTTGGATGAATCGTGATGAATCACACGTATGGATCTTTGAGGGGATTTTGAGCCGCTGACACTGTGACACTAACTAGATGTTATTCCCTGTGCCCAATGACAGCGTTGGACAGCCAGAACCCATCTCTGTGTTTTACAGTGATCTGGAGGGGAGTGTGTAGCGTAGGTTTTTAGAAGTGGTTCACTCTGTGTGAGAGGAGGAGGGGTGGTGTTGATGGAAGCAGATGCGTCTGCCGCTTTTCAGCTCCGCTGCACAGATGGCATGGAGCTTGTTTCAAACTTTCAGGCCGTTATAGCTGCAGGTAGAGGCAGAGGTAGGTCTCTCCCAGCATGCACCTGGGGGCCTTGCATCTCTCCAGGAGGACGACGCCTGTCCAAACACTGCCTCCCACTGCTGCTGATGGATGTTCCTGAGCAATTGCTTTTGTGTTCGGTGGTATGCTACTAGAACTGGCTTGTCATGGTGCAGGTGTATAGGTGTGCATAAGTATATGTACATACATGTACATGAGCACATGGGTTATATGTCTGGACATACCTGCTTGTGTGTGTGTGTGTGCGTGTGGGTTTGTGTGTGTGTATGTGTAGCATTTTGAATTGTTTTCAGTTTACCCTTTAATACTAGCTAAGAGGTGCAGGCAGAGGTTAAAACAGAAGATTTCACACATCACACCTGTGCGCACACAGCTTGACTCCCCCAGTGCACACACACATACAAACACACACACACACACACACACCTTATCGCACAGTGAGATCACACAATGAACACCCCAGAGGATTGTGGCACACCTGCAGTTTTTCTACAGCAAGATCAATGAAGTGATTAAAGATTCACGAGTTTAGTTATACTAGATCAGAAGGCCCTGAATACTCTATCCTCTGGAATGAGTCTTTAGTGACTGTCCATCAACCCAGAGTTTTCAATTTCAGCATATCTCACACTGAGAACGCTCTCCAAGAGCTTGTCTCCTGTAGCGCTCTATCAGATTGGTGAGCACATTTTGATCTTAGACCATTTCCTCCAGGTCAACTGTTTCCAGTTCCTTTTGGTGTATAGGGGTATTCTGAGCTCAGACGATTGGTTTATAGTATAGGGTTCATGTCAGGGGACTGTGATGAGTCCTGTAGGCGGGTGCGGCCGTGTTATGGCCAAGAACTGCTGATACCTTTGAGAAGTGAAGGTAGACTCAGAGCATCAACAATCTGACACTACATGTTATGATGTAGGTATGTTCCTCACTGTATATGCCTTTTAACATCTAACATACATATTCTATGATAACTGTACCTAGAACGTTTAGCAGGTTTGCTCTCATCTCGCCACAGCACTCATTTTGTGGCTTTTTTCTGGCAATGATAGTTTGCAGCTGATCCTTGTCATTCCGTGGCAGTAATTTTTAGAGTTTTCTTTATCTTCACCACCTTTACAATCCTTATTACTGTGTATGGGGACTAAATGGGATTGCATCCATTGCATGGCAAATTAATTGCAGTGTTCCAGTGGTGTTGATTTCCAGAATTATTGTACAGCAGAGAGTAGATGTTTGTGTTTTAAAGTCGCTAATTACATTTGCTTTCTTTTGTTTCCATTATTTGTTCTGCTAACATTGATTTGCCTCATTTTCATTATTTTTTATTTGCGCTTTTGCAGTCTGACACATGACAAATAGTTCTTACTCTGTTTTATGTGCTAAGAAAACAGTAAATCATTAAAAATGACCAGTTCCTTAAGATTAAAGCAAACTAAAACATGATATTTTTCAGATGTGCAGTGTTATATTTGAAGGGGTCTTCTCTGAGCCCAGGATGTCTTCTTATCTTTAGAAGCTGTTGGTCATAAAGCTGTCATTGGTCATAAAGCTGTTATCCAAAGAAGACCAAAAAAAGTACCAACGTTTTATTTTTAAAATTGCTTTTCCATTGAAAACCCAGTCAGCACATGTTCACAAGGGATTTTATGATAGAAAAATGATGCTCCAGGCCTCTGGTATCTATCTATTCAAAATAAAGCTTTATGGTAAGAGTAATAAAGAACTGTGTACTGCCTGGCCCGTGCTGCAGGATTTAAACAATTCTGACAGATGTTGAAAACGTGAGAGCCCCATGATGTCTGCGCACACAAGGACATGTTTTCAGATTTTTTTTCTTGAGCATTGTTAGTCATCCAAGTGCACCACCTTACATGATCTGCCCTAGATGAAACGCCGCATACTTTCATATTATGCACAGATTCTACCTGCGCACATTCTCAGGTTATTCTGAACTGTTACCATGACTTTATGATCGTCATGACCGAAACATGATGAATGACTGTCACAATTTCTACCCAACTCTTTTATTTATCACTTATGGTATGTTTTAAGGCACATATTATACAGACATCATGTTGTTGCCCGAACCAGTTTATTCTACATTTACATTTACGGCATTTAGCAGACGCTCTTATCCAGAGCGAGTTTGTGCTTTGTCATTTACTCATAGAATACATCCTAGCTAGTACAGCAGGTTAGAGTCCAATATACCAATGATCTAGAATACTGTAGAAATACAGGGATCACTGCTGCTGCCTAGAAGTACAAAATACATAAGGTCTCTCATAAACAATGATAAGTGTAATAAACAATAAATGCTAGAGTTTGTTAAAAAACATTTAAATATTCCACAAATAGATGGGTCTTCAGTCTGCATTTGAAGACTGCAAGGGACTCTGCTATCTGGACAGCAAGTGGGAGTTCATTCCACCATCTTGCAGCCAGTACAGAAAATAATCTCGATGCTTGTCTTCCATGAGACCTGAAGCACAGTATTTCAAGCTGAGCCATACTAGAGCTTCAAAGTACTCCAGGTACGGATTGGGCTTTGACCATTGACCTCATGTATGAAGGGGTTGGTCCATTTTTGGCTTTGTAGGCAAACGTCAAGTATTTTAAATTTTAAATCTGATGCGTGCAGCTACTCGAAGCCAATGAAGGGAGCGCAGCAGCGGAGTAATGTGTGAACTTCGGAAGATTGATAACCAGTCGTGCTGCTGCATTTTGGACAAGTTGTAAAGATTTGAGGAAGAGGAAGACCAGCAAGTAGAGAGTTGCAGTAGTAGTTGCACAAAAGTCTGTACAAGTACCTTGGTAGCTTCCTGCGAGAGAAAGGGCCAAATCCTTTGTATGTTACAAAGGAGAAATCTGCAAGATCGGGTTAGATTTGAAACATGAGTTGAGAACAAAAACTGGTTGTCCAAAGTTCTGCCCAACCTATGAGCAGCTTCAGATGGTGATACCAGGGAGTTCTCAAAGGAAACTGTGAGGTCATAGTAAGGGTTGGGAGTACCTGGGATGAACAGAAGCTCAGTTTTACTGGGGTTGAGCTTCAAGTGGTGGGCTGTCATCCATGACGCAATGTAAGTTAAGCATTCTGAGATACGTCTGGAGACCTGCGTGTCAGAGGGTGGAAAACAAAGAAATAATTGTCATTGGCATAGAAGTGGTAGGAGAAACCATGAGAAGATATTACATCACCAAGAGAATGAGTATACAAAGAGAAGAGAAGGGGGCCTAATACTGAGCCCTGCGGGACACCCGTGGAGAGTCTACACGGTTTGGATGTGGATCCTCTCCATGTCACCTGATAGGACCGTCCCTGCAGATAGGACTGAAGCCATCTCCAAGCAGAGCCAGTCACACCAAGCCTGGAGAGAACAGAGAGAAGAATGTTGTGGTTCACTGTGTCAAAGGCTGACGATTTCAATTTCCCAATCTGAAGAGATTTTCCAGGTCAAGAGAACAATCAGAAGGGACTGACAATATTTCAGTATTCAATAAGTCAATATTTACCTCTCCAATCGAGCACTGAAGTGATCGGGAGCCTCCGATAATATCAAACATGTTCGATATTAATAACCCTCACGAGTCCTGCAGTGTGAGAAGGTCAGCGATGCAAAGTGAGTGATAGCCAATGAGAGAGCTAGAATAATAAAATAAGAGTCGCAGTGGACCGCTCAGATGGAAGAGCAGCTAGTCGAGCACTGGCGCATACAGGAGTGTCTTTGTTGTGTCTCCTGTAAAAGATTACCAGTCTTGTGTTTTTTGTAACTGTAATTTCCATCTGCTTGGACACACTTCTGTTCCTACACCAGTAGCATCTGGACTCAGCATGTTCTCCCACTGAGAGCTGGAGAATAGGTTCCAGAATGCGCAATCCCCTGTGATTACCTTAATCAGCTCTATACTGCAAGACATACTAGTATAGAGGTCTAATCTTGAAATGTGTAGCGCGCTCTGTTCATAGAGCATTCATTGGTGTAGGTGCTGCAATAGCTGCTCTACTATAATGACTGACAGAAGAGGTTTGAGGTGGAAGTGGGAGTTAGATGCATAAAACTGCAGAATGAGGATACAAAATGGGATTGTTTAATTTCTTGCCAGGAGGTAATCTGTACCCCTTTTATTGGGGACTTGAATATGTAGTGTGTGAAAGCAACTAAACGAGAAATCTGGACAATCCAACACTTCCAAATGTCTTCCAGATCTTCCTGACTACATCAGCTCCTCATCTCCTCTCTGCCCCATACTGCATAAATAAAACACACACACGCGCATGCACGTGCACGCACACACACACACACACACACACACACACGCACACACACACACTCATACATGTTTGTACACATGTATGCACACATATACACCCCATCAGAAGCTCCCTATATGGCTGTTTTCAAAGTGAGAGAAGATGGCCTCATTGTCTTATTCAGTAAGTGTGCTTGCTGAGCTCGATGTTTTGTGACTGTGCCTTCTAATCACTTTGTGCACAAGGTGCTGTACTGTATGCCACACCTAGGCAATGAACTCTTTGTTCTACTTTGTTCTGCTCTCACTCTCTTTCGCTCTATTCATCTCTCTCTCTCTCTCTTTCTCCTTCTCTTTCTCCTTCTCTCTCTCTCTCTATCTATCTCTCTGTAAAGGCCAGAAAACAATTACTCCTGTGAGTATGCCTCTCCATTGTTGTGATGTGGGTCAAAGAGCACCATTATTGAGAGTAGATGATTACTAAGAATACTGAACACCGCACTTGCTAATACTACTCACAGCGCTTACACTAATATAATACTGAACACCGCACTTGCTAATACTACTCACAGCGCTTACACTAATATAATACTGAACACCGCACTTGCTAATACTACTCACAGCGCTTACACTAATATAATACTGAACACCGCACTTGCTAATACTACTCACAGCACTTACACTAATATAATACTGAACACCGCACTTGCTAATACTACTCAAAGCACTTACACTAATATAATACTGAACACAGTGCTCACGAATGCTGATACTAATACTACCAATGTAACATGATGCTAGAGCACAGTTCAGAATCTTTATATTACCTCAGCACAACTGCTGATATGCACTGGCTAGGCTGTGTGTGTGTGTGGGGGGGGGGGGGGGGGTGTGAGACTACCTCTCAGTAGCTGACTGTTTTTTCTTTATTGTATTTCTGTGTTAATTGAAAGGAAGCTGCCTTCACGTTATGCCACCTTTTTATACAATTAGATTACTGTGGGCTAAGGCTCCTTCTGCTCTTCGTGTAATTATGGGAATTATGGAGGGTCTCTCTTGTGCTTCACACTACTACAACTACACATACTACAGCAGCCACTGAGATTTAATTAGCCTAATTAAACACTGTAATGTAGTTTGAGCTAATGAGGAAAGAGGATTGTTTAGTGATGTAAACAATCACACAATCATACAGTGCAATCATGCATTTCTAATGAAGTAGGCATTATGCACTATGTGCAAAAATGTACAACATTTTTGTACAATTAATCAGTATTTACACATGATTATAACCCTTATGTAGCTGAATATATACAATCCAAACAACATGAAGCAGCAGTGTGTAAACAGCTGTAATGGCGGTTTGGTCATGATGTGAATTTTGTTTCTTGTTTGAGCAGTACTGCAGGTATTTACTACATAATCTTAAGCTTCCAAATGTAATCCTTTGAAGACACCAAAACACACTGTAATTTTTCTGTCTCGCTAAGAAAGATCAAAGAATGGCTCAGATTCACAAAAAGCCTTTGAAATCAATTATTGAAAGTGTTTATCATATTATCAGGTTTATCAGATTCCAAGAACTGTCAGCTGAGCCTAGATTTAATGCAGATGTTGTATTTAATACCTTAATATCGCTTGGTCTCTTGCTCATTCTCTGTCTCTCGCTTTTTCTCTTTCGCTTTTTCGCTTTCTCTCTGTCCTGCTTTATTTCTCATATTCTCTCATTCATCTCTCTATCTCATTCACTTGCTCTCTCTCTCTCGCTTTCTCTGTCTCTCTCTCTGTCCTGCTTTATTTCTCACATTCTCTCATTCATCTCTATCTCATTCACTTGCACTCTCTCTCTCTCTCTCTCTCTAATATTTCAGAGATCAATGGGTTGATGAAGATTCTCTTTCATCATCCTCTCTGGCTGTCTACAGGATTTCATTTCTTTTGAGCTGGTGTTATCCTGATGAGCACAGCGTCTGATATCAAAGAGGAGGTTTGACCTCACTCATTTTAACCCCGACGTCTAAAACCGTTTAAAAATGCAATAAAATCAGTGAGACTTTAAAAGTGCTATATTGTGATAAGCGCTTTTCACTGAAAGACCATGGAGAACATGCACTGCTTCTCAACCCAGTCACCTTTGAAGATCTCTAAACGATTGCTCTGTTCCATAAGAAGTGATTAAGTGTGCGTCATTTTCTCAAAAGTACAACGAAACTTTGTGATGTGACAAAGAAAGTTTAAGTGTACACCCATAATCAGATATTGGACTTGTAAGATGCTTGAAGTATGGCTGACACGTTAAGGAAGGCAGTGGGGACCCTATAATGCATATGAGGTGATCTGAGACATCTAACCCATATAGGGACAGTCAGTGCAGTGCATGAGCCAAGTCATGGTGTTCTTGGGCACCTCAGCAGACAATAACAGGCCCAGGGATTTGGAAGTGGAAATGCACGTCATTGGAGAGAAACCTCCTTGGCTACACCAATCTTTACTCCCACTCCTTACTTCTTCAGGACCTCATCCCTCAGTGAGTCGAGCTCTCTGTGGCCTTTACCATGGCCAATCAGGCACTCAGCACGGCATCCCCAGCCATCCACAGAGCACTGACATGCTGAGGCAGGAAGAGTGCTTAGTGAGATGTTCTTTCACTCAGAATTATATAGGCTGTGAACGGGGAACAGAAATAAACAGGACTAGTCATAAGCCTGTCATATTCTACTATGAAAACCAAAGGTGGTGCTTCTATAGTGTGTGTGTGTGTGTGTGTGTGTGTGTGTGTGTGTGTGTGTGTGTGTGTGTGTGTGTGTGTGTGTGTGGTGGTGGTGGTGGTGGTGGTGGTGGTGGGGGCTGTATGTGTGTGAGTATGTGTGTGTGTGTGTGTCTGTGTTTGTGTTTTATTCTGACTAATTTCTGTCTTGATTGGTGTTTGTGAAATTCCCTGCTCGCATTGCAGAAATCCCCAGTCATGGCTTCATCATTAATCTCACACTACTGGAGATTTCTCTAATTACTGTGGCCATTTTCCAATTAAGAGAAAGCTCATTAAGGCTCTGTTGGTTTAGAGAGGAGAGAGGAGCCTGCAGGAGCTAAAAAAGAGCAATTATTCACACCGTTGTGGGTTCCTTCACAGCTGGTCTGCACAACTTTAGTTTATGTGGTTAGATTTGACTGGTTTACACAGTGGTAACTATAAAGAGTGACATTTCCAGTACAGAGAGGGCTAATGATCTCACGGGGGGGCAAAACATGTAATGCCAGAGGGCTACAATGGGACATCATCTTATACAGACTCCCAGTAAAAACCAACATTAATGTACAGGAGGTGTCTCTCCTGCAGAGCCTCATCCAGCAGCAGTTTGACCCAGCTGATCCACATAATTAAGGTGTGTCTGTAGGAATGTAACACTGGAATAAAGTTTTTAATTATCTTGGAACCAGAGGCCTGTGAGAACTCAACTTGGACAAAGGGTTAAGTTTGATTTTCAGTGTGTCCCAAATATTTGGTTAGTAAAATTAAAAAGTTCCGTTTAATTTTGAAGTAGTAGATGGGGTTTTCTCACTTTTATTTTTTTCTTTTAGTAATAAAATAGTTTGGATTGGTGAATGGTAAGCAGGATCTGTCAATAACACTATCCATTGCTTCCTCAGACAGGCGAGAATAAGGATAAGGAGCTGAGAGACTGTTCAGAGACTGCTGGATCTCTCCCTAAGAGCAATAATGCTGATTCATACAGGTCTCTACAGTCTGAACCACAGCATGCACACACAGACATGCACACTCACACACACACACACACACACACACACACACACCATTTTTCCTTTTTGCATGAACATACCTTATATCCAGACTAGTTCTAGGGTTCAGACCTATACTCTTCACTTTATATCGTGTGTGTGTGTGTGTGTGTGTGTGTTAGCATAAGAGAGAAAGTGGAGAGAGTGATGTAATCTGGGGAGGAATACTAAAAAGGTCAGGCATCTCAGTGGGATGATGTAGCTGCTGACTTTATTAGTAAACACCATGCCTGAACTTCATCAGCGCTCTCTCTCTCTCTCTCCACCATATCTAAACTACATCAGCTCTCCTTCTCTTTCACTGTCTCTCTGTAACAGAGATAGCAATGCTAGGGAGATAGACAGATTTGGTCATTTAGTAGGGGAAAGTATTGTAAATCCATATATACATGTAGAAAAAGTCTCAACACTGCAATCTCCGATGTTTAAACTCTGTTCTCTTGTCTTGGTCAAAATCTTTTGGGTTTCAGGTTCAATTTTCTCAAGCCACAATCCACTCTTTGTGTTTGCATTTGGACAAGGTTAGGTTTTAATTTTCTGTCATAAATGAATGTCCATTATTGTCATCAGTTTAATTTCTCCGTCACTCAGGATCTGGAGAATGAGGATGGAAATGACAAGGAAAGACAGAGAGTGTGAGCGTGAGAGAGAGAGACTTACAATAGCCCTACTTAGATTAATTTCCTTGTGCCAAAGATCTTTGCTTCATGTGCTACATGACAGAGACAGATTCTGCCTTAAGGCACTACAGCTACACTGTTAAGATGGGGAAGAAACAGCACAGGGAAGAAACAGCACAGGGAAGAAACAGCACAGGGAAGAAACAGCATGGCAAAATGTAGGCTACTAGTGGTCACAATAGCGGCTACATTTGCTGCTACAAGAACTGGTTTCCCAGTAAAACTGTATTGCCTTCTGGGAAGCAGATTTAGCTGGAAGTTCTTAGAATAAGATTGAGGAAGATACAGACTCGTGGTAGCAAAGGTTAAAGTTCAAGGTTAAAGTAATTCTGACAGCAGGGAATGTGAAAGGTCTCGGGTTCGGATGCTAGCTTTGGCTATAAAGCATCCTTTCTTTCCGTACGGGAGGCTCGTGCATGCAATCAGGCCTCCCAGCCTGGTAGGCACCTCCTCTACTTCTCTTCTCCTTCTCCTGCTGCCTCCCATCCTGCTGCCCTATTCTGTCCTATTCTCTCCCTCCTGGAATCATCATACCAGTCTGGATGATGAGGAACCCAAGGGGGGCAGAAGAAGAGAAAAATAATGTGAGCTAAATAATAATAACAATGCTTGACTGATGACTAATATGTATTAAACCTCTAATAGCGTGGCCTCTCCTCTTGGCCTCAGCTGAGACACTTAGCACATTTTCATCTTCTTATGTCACCTCCCTAAACTCAGTTTTAAATATGGTTGCCCTGTTACCTGGCTAAGTTCAGCCGAGCAGTCACATCATATTCCAGTAACAGCATGACTGTCTATGTTATTTCAGAACACTAAGAGAAGGAAACAAACTTTTACTTGGTGTTATCTATGTTGACCCTATTTCTTGTTTAATCAGGCATAATAAGCTCCCATAACCCAAATTATAATTACAAATGTGTTAGAGCTAGAAATGTGTTCGAATTCTATTGCGCAGTCCAGTGTAAGTCATGAGAATATGCGTAACCAGCTTTATAAAGTTCCTTAATGCTAAAACAGCCTGCTTTGAGGGTCACCATTTGGCCTCATTTACAGTTTTACTTAGTAATCGTGACCAGCACACGGGACACTGTCTGCGTAGCCCAATACTCACAGCAAACTGGTGTCAGTAGTATGTAAAACTATAGCTTTGAGGATTTATTTACATTATGTTTGTCTTAAGAGCTGAGCTTCATGTGAGTTTAAGGTAACAACGGATTTATTAATATAATACAAGCTAATTAGCTACACATTACAATTGGTTAGATATTGTAATGAGGCAACACATGTTATAAATAGTAGAAATGCAACATAGAAAACACTACCTGAATGTTACCTAATAGATGGATAGAAAGAGAGAGAAACTGCAAGAAAGTAAGAGCCAGCATCAGGGAGAGATTTCTCAAAACCTACCTCCTCAGTCCACCAGCTCTGCCCCACCAATGACAGTGTTTGCCACCACTGACTAATAAAGGGTCACCACATACTGGGATCACCCCTTTAAATGACAGGAGTCAGGTATCACAACCACAAGAACTCACGGCTGTCGGTAGGACAGTGAATTACAGCGCGGATTGTGTGCCTTAAGGGTTCCTGCAAAGATGACCACTGTGACATGACCACTCTTATCTCTGTGAGACTACAGATGTGCACAGAAAACAAGACTTCACAGAACAGAGTTTGGTTTACAAAGATTTGAGGAGAATCTCCCCCTACCCAGGAGGACTGTGGGAGCATGTAATTGGCTGACCTGGGGGTCTCTATACTTTTGGGCTTCAGCTTGTCTACAGGCTTGCATGCTTAACATGGAAATCTGACCATGCTAAACCAAGCAAAAAACATCCACTGTGACATCCACACTACAGAGCTACATAATAAAGCATGTGCTTGGTTTTCCACTAGCCATGTGCACCATTTGGAGTTCCCCTGAAGACACCCTGCACTATTTCACACATAGTCAGATACTGACCTCAGATCAGTTATGGCTTTCTTTGTCAGAGCATGAAGCTCTAATTTTGGACAGATGCAGATGGACTTGGATAAGGCCTTAAGGGCTTTTTCCACTGAAGGTTCCAGAAACTCTGCTGGCGGGCTCATCATAATTCCAGCTACACTTGTGGAAGGGAGCTAAGAGGGACAGGAACAGAGAGCGGGGAGAACGACATTGACTATGAGGGTGATACATAAAGCTGTTGCACTGTACTGAGTTCCTTGTTACACATTTTTGAATTCTGTGAAAGCCAGCCCATGTTTCTGTGCAGTGTGGGAAGGTGTCTGCCAGGGTCCTCGATCCAGAAAGAAGAGCTGCAGGCATGTATGTGGTGTTCATTTGCTGGAGCAGTTCTTTAAAACCTCACAATAGTGTCACAATAGTGCACAGAGTACAATAATAACCATCCTTCATCCCTTTTTTCCACGTCCATCAAACAAATGTCAGCATTTTGAGAAAATCTTGAGTTCATGAGTGATTAGATTTTACAGTGGGAAGGTCCAGGATGAGCATGGTTCTCTTGGTTTTGGGCCCATGAGTATTTCAAATTTGGAGGTTTTTTGCGCCATGATTATCAGGTCATTCATTTGTCACTTTTGCCTAAGCCAACTTAGGTTCGCTGGTTCCAGGAGCAGTCCAGCAGAGCAACTCACTTGCCTCTCTCAAGCGCACAGACATAATTAGCAGCATGTCATTGGTTAGGATTGAGCCCAATATGAGCCTTCTGGCTCTGGTTGCATTCTCTGATGTGACAGCCCTTTGTTGTTCTGCCCACAAAATGTTTCTGAACATCTTTGATGATGCTGTAGATACACCGGATACCAGTCTTACAGCCTGTCAGGCATTGTCACTGAGGTCATGCCACACATTCATCACGCACTATAATAAGGAGAACGTTGAGAAGGAACCAGTGGGATCATCAGTGCTTGAGAGAGGCTGTTAAGTGGTGCTCATTTGTCTGATAGCAGTGGCCCTTCCATTAATCAACGCACGTTCGTATGCCACATCGATCAGTTTAATTGATCACCTGGAACAAATCAACGAGACAGATGTTCACTTATTCCTTTTCATACGTATTGAATGTAACTTCTTTTATAGTTATATGATTATATGATTATATTTCACAAACCTCTATTGATCAGTACTGGTAGAAAATCCAGAAATTGTCAGAAATATGACTTCACGTAACAGTTTGAAGAAGGCTGCTAATCATTTTAACAGGGTTAGCTGGTCAGAAGCACATTTTTCTCACTGGAGGTGAGGAAACACAGATGAGTGTATGTGATTTTGTCTGTGGGTGTGTGTGTGTGTGTGTGTGGGTGGGTGTGGGTGTGTTTGTGTTTAGGGGGTTAATCCTGATTCTAAAGACCACCAGATCAATGCAGTGTACATAAACAGAACAACCATGAAACTGTTGTTTTTAGAGTATGGCACTGTGGTTAACTTATTCAGATTTTGGGGTGGAAAAGAGGCTATTTGCATTTCAAAAGCAGCACAGTACCATATGAGGTTTTGAAGTGTTTATGCAGAGTGTAGGAGGTGAGAACCTATGTGACCTTGCTACACTGAAGTGCTGACATCACACACATGCTCGCATACAGACAAACACTCACTAGCACATCACACACATACACACACACGCACACGTTACCTACAGTAAAACATCTATGAAGATTAAAAAATTGGCCTCAATAGGTAATTAACAGTGCTCTGTAAACTGAAGCTCCTGTCTAAAATGTGTAAAATGTCAGTGGATCTGCGATGCTAACAGCACAGCCTGAAGGTCAGAGAGGTGGGAGATATTTAGAACACACAGATATTTAGAACACACACACTCATACACTGATCTGTGGTACTAGTGAGCTCTGCACTAACTAATCCTAAGCACTCTCCCTCAGCTGCTAATGGCTGTGATCTGCTGCACAATAGACATGCTCTAAACGTTTCCTCAATTTCCAGGTGTCATGAACAGCTCAGCCACTATAACTGAACTGAGAATAACATATAACTGTCTTCCTGTTTTAAGTCACACACAGACACACCCACACACCCACACACGCTCATGCCTGAACCCAAAAGAGGGATTATCTTTGTTATTATCCCTGTAAAGCTGGTTGGTAACTAACAACATTATAATACACTATAATAGAGCCATTCTCTTCCAGATCCGAGATCCGAGATCCGAGATAGAGACAGAGACAAACACAGAGTTGAAGTGGTGTCAGTCATGGTTGGCTGTGGCATGCTGCCACTGGTGTGAGATGACATAGGGACTGGCATTGGGACCATCTCGCAGCGAGATGGTGGCTGAACTTTCCGTGTCTGACCTCACTTCTGCACAGAGCCTCCACTCTATCACCGCCGCCTTCAGCTGCTGATGTGGCAGCGTCTCATTCAGGGTTAAGAATGTCCCCATCTCCCTTCCCTGTACACCAGGGAGATGTTCAGTGCTGCAGTGAGGTTTGAAGTGAGCTCCTTACAGACCAGGATGAAACATATTGTGGAGCTTCTTGGAAGGAACGTCTCTTATTGGGAGTAAACACTGCATGTTTAAAAATAAGCACCTCAATGTGCAAAGTTTAACAGATAATACCCTGAAAAATATTTATCAGTGCAACAGTAGTAATGCTCTCATTACCCTTTACCTGCCGTTTACCTTTTTAATGGAATGCCATATGGAATGTCTTAGAAGAAGTAGGATGGGATGATATGGCCTTGCAAGTTCAGGAAACAGCAGTTGTGTGCAGTCAGGCCTGTGTATCTCTTCAGAAAAGTGGTAGCAAGTAAGTTGATGGAAAATAATACAAACATATTTCATAAATAAAGTAAAATAGAAAATATCAACCTATTCATCCAAGCTACTTTACATATTTTGGTTACTAAAGGATGATAGAGAGGGGAACTAATCCAAATCTATTAATCTATTAGCAAAATAACCTCTCAGCATTCTGAAGAAGAGGTTTTTTTCAAGGCTGCCCTTCAATAAAAATATAACAGCAATTCAGCAATATCAGCCAACTCCGTCTATTAACCACACAGGAAAAAGTTATGTACATAGTTTCTGTAAGACAAACTATGAGAGAAATCTTTAGCTACCAACTAGCCTGTACCATACAAGCCACCTCTTTTGTCTTGACAACTGTAGTTGCATTTCAAGGACGACTAAACTGTGGTACGCAATCCAAAAAAGAATTTAAGGTCATGTGTAATTTTTTTTTTTTTTTCGGGATAGGGGGGTCCAGAAGGGGGACCCTTTATTTACTGCATGCCTCTGGGAAACAGCACCACACCCTCCAGGTAACCTCTTGCTACTTTGTAGTCATATCAGCCTCAACAAACACCACCCTCCCCATATCTCATATATTTTAAATTATTTTTTTAACACAAAGTGCACAAACACAAAGCGGAGAGATGAGCCCTGTTGCTGACACACCTATACCCACAAACACAAAGCCTGTCGTCTGACTAATGTAATGTACACTGGTGGTCGGTGGGGGGGTATTGATTTAAAAGCCCTAACTAATGTGATGCAGGCAGCCCTAATGAAGGATGTAAATTGCACATTGTTCCATTTACGGACATGCTCCTTGACGTCTTGTGCTTTCCCCTTCTGTAAAAACCTGAATAATTCATTGCTAATGGACAGATAAATAATGACCCTCAATTTGCATTTGAGGGTAATTGATTCGCAGGAATAGAAGAAATAATAAAAGCCCTCTGCCACCTCCTCTGCTCCCCTCGACACCTCCCTCCCAATACCTCTTTGATTCTTTGATATATTCTGTCTGTCTTCCTGGATAATCTCTCTGTCTCTCTCCTGCTCTCGTCTTTGTGTCTCTCTGTCAGACTTTTTCTTTGTTTCTTCCTGTCAGATGCTCTCTCTCTCTCTCTCTCTCTTTGTACCTCTCTCTCTCTGTCTCCCGCTTTCTCTGTGTCTCTCTGACTGTCAGACTCTCTCTCTTCCTCCCCCTCTCCCACCGTCTGTGGTATTTGTTTGCTTTTCATTACTGGGTGGCCTCTCTATGACAGGGAGGTAATAACCTTGGCCAAATGTTGGTAAACAGTTCTGACAAATTAAAATCACCTCGCTCAGGGCTGCCGGCTGCTCAGCCAATAGGAGCAGGGGGTCACGAGCCTGTTCAAGAGACAACGACCACTCGAGGCAGATCCATAACAAAAGCATCTTCAATCAGGGCAATGTGTGCCTCACCTTAGTGTGGCTATAAACCTGTACTGGTGGGCCATTCATTACCCTACATACGCACACAGACTCAGACACACACACAGTGTAATGGGAGTGAGGTAGCGATTTATCCGACCTGCTGCGAGTTTATTTAAGGATAAATCATGCTGATGGCAGCTGGACCCGATCAACAAATTGTACTACAGTTTAATTTCAGCCTAACTCCACCTTCTTCTCTCTCTCTTCAGGCACTACCCCTCATTCAGCCTAAACCGTTCCTGCTCCTGAAGTGTGAAATCACCATAAGAATATGGAAGACGAGACATGTAAAACCGAGCCAGGGCTACTAGCCTTTTATTCCCAGCATTCTTCCACCGTAACATTGACAACATTTGTAATTCACATGGAACTCAAGTTCTTTCCCTTACTAAAAAAGTAGCAATTTTATGGTTTCCATAATTCAACGGCGTTACTGCTTTTTACAGTTGCTAACAGTTCTGATTTCACTTTTTCAAAGCCCTTATTTGTTTAAATACATTCTTACTCAAACTCAACCTATACCAAACTCTGCATCTAGGGACTTTTAAATGCCATTTATAGAACTGCATATATTCATATCTATACATTGATTTTGAATCATATTTTAAAAAGGTCTAATTAATTAATTAATTAATACAATAAATAGATAGATCCACTGATTATGGATGATTCTCGGTTTAGCAAAATGAGGCATCTCTGGAATGATTTTTGCATGTAACCATGGATTCGGATGGCAGAGAAATAGGAGTGGCTGGGAGAGTTAGCGAAGATGGAGCGGGACAGGGACAGGGGGAGGAAGACATGGTGGAAAATGAACTGTAATCTCAGATAGGATTAAGGCTACTAATATTGATCGCATCATAAATCATGATCTATGAGACAGGCTCAGCAGTGGTATCTATTGTCAGAACATTCTGCACAGGCATCTTATTGAGTGGTAAACTGTGCAAATCCTCAAAAAGCACTGGTATTATATTGCCATTGGTCCATTGGTTACCGTGCATAGGGAGAAGAGGTAGAATTTTCACCACTGGAGATACACTGCCGAATACATCTGACAGAAGTCACCCCACCCGTCGAGATGCTTTTCCAGCTGTGGATAGATGAGCACCTGTGGGACAACCTGGACCAAGTGGACTAAGTGGACCAAGGCAAGCAGGGCATCAACGACGGAAACCCTCCAATTCCAGAACATCCCCGACAGGGAGCCAGCATGTCTCTTCAGGACCATAAGCCTACCGCAGTACTATCAACCGCCTATCCTGTGGGAGTCCAAGAGAGCCCATGTGTCATATCCACCGTGAAGGCCAAAGGAAGTGTATCGCAACTGAGGGGGTAGTTGCAGATGGTAGGTTTGACAATTTGACAATTTTTTATAGCCTGATTTCTGGAGGGCTAATGCAGACTGATGTTCCGAGTGGATAGCCACTTCCCTTCAAAATCAACAAACGAATTTTTGGCATACTCAACCCATGGCAGAAACCTATACCAGTGCTACCGCAATCCCTGTAGTAACTGCAAAGACAATGGCCAAATTTCTGGTTCAGCCTCACTACCTGGTCATTAGACTTGGGATGATGTCCTTGACTCATAATGACTCCCAGAATTCTATGACCTCCAGTCCTGAGATGTAAACATAGTACCTTGATAGGATGTTATATCCTGGTGGTAAGAACAGAGCTTCTGCCATCTGTAGGCAGTGAGGAGACCTTGAATATGCACAGGACAGCAGCCTTCTTAAGAAGCCATCAACATTAACAAGAATGGTGGTGTTTCCTTCTGAGACTAGGAGGTGAGTGAGAAAAACCTTTAAAAGGTGTGACCAGGGACATTGCCATACCGGGAGTGGCTCCAAGGTGCCTGCTGGGAGTTGGTGTGGGTTCTTGGCCTGAACACATACTGAGCTGGAGGCTACATGATGTTACAGCTTCACATTAAGGACAAGCAATCAGTACTGCTGGGAAAAGGAGTTGTTGGGTCTGAGCAGATCCTGGATAGTCTGTGCCTGACAAAGTGTGTGCCTAGGTAACAGGTCTGCTCCTGAAGCTCACCAGTATACCTTCCTGTCACTCATTCCAGGTTCTCTGGCTGCTGCATCCATGCCCTTATCAGTATTCTAGATTTTTGTTTTTTTCTTGCTAATGAAATAATAGGATTTATGTGTATTTATGTGTATTTTAAACCATTTTTACAGCATTTAGCTGACATTTAAATGTATTGTTATCCCCTTCCACGCAAGTTTGTGCAGGGGGACCTGGGCTTAGTCCACCCAAACCTGTCCTCAGCGCTGGCCATGCAGAACAGGAATGGTTGTCAAACGATGTTTACAGTTTACTATGTACAATGAAATTCTTCCTTAAATATGTCTCCGAGGGTTAGAGACAGAGTAGTTACATTACAGTAAAAATAAACACTAAACAGTAAATTAGGCCATTTCATCATTGTTGCTGATCAGGCCCACCATGGTGGTGTCATCAGCAAGTTTTATGATGGTCTTGGAGCTCTATTTGGCCTCACAGACATCTGTGAACAAGGAGTACAGCAGCAGGCTGAGAACACTGCGCTGTGGACTGCCAGTGTTGAGGTTTAGGGTCGAAGAGGAGTTTCTGCCCATTTGTGCATGCTGAGGTCTGTTGATGAAGAAATTCGGGAACCAGTTGCACAGGTTGGCACCGAGTCTCAGATTTAGCATTTTTTGGATCAGTTTGATGGGATGTTAAATGCTGGGCTGTAATCCACAATTAGCAACCTGGCATAGCAGTGTTCGTTGTCCAGGTGGGGAGTGCTGGTATGAAGTGTGTATGAAATTGCGTCCTCAGTGGATCTGTTATACCAGCAGTCAAACTGTAGCGGGTCAAAACTGCCAGGGATGATGTCCTTAATGTGTCCCAGCACCAAGATCTCAACGCTCTTCATTGCAAAGTGGGTTAGTTTCACAGGGCGATAATCATTAAAGCCGCATACTTTGAGGGTTTTTTCAGCACTTGGATAATAATGGTATTTTTGAACCAAATGGGGACAATTGAGTTTTTTAGGGAGATGTTAAATCTGTCTATAAAATCAGCAGCCAATTGTTCACTGCATGTTTTTGAAACATGACCCAATATTCCTCCCAACCAGCAGCTTTGTTGATGACTTAGTTGGAAGTTTTTTTTTTCCACATCCACTACGGAGCTGGAAAGATCGGCACTGTGCAGCACTAGGGGAACCTGTGGTGGTGTAAATTTGTTTACACACGCAAAATGGGCATGAAATACATTCAGATCATCAGGGAGAGATGCATTGGCAGCTGTGAATGCAGGAGACTGCGGTTTATAGTCTGTTATACTCTGAAATCCCTGCCACATCTGACACGCAAACTGTGTGCAGTTGAACTGTGATTCCTCTCTGATGATGTAGTCATGTTTTATGATGGTGATAGCTTTCCGGACATCATACCTGGATCTCTTGTATGCATGCATGTATCCAGATTGAAACATACAAGTGTGGTCACGGACCTTATGATGGAGCTCTGGATTAAACCATGGTTCTTTTTGGGAAACAAACGAACTGTTTTAGTGAGTGTACTGTCAATCACACCATACTTAATGAAGTCTGGGACCACTGTGGCCTACTCGTCCCCGTCAGAGGATGACTCTCTGAACATGCACCAGTCCAGTGAATAAATTCAGTCCTGCAGGGTTTCCTCCACTTCCTTGCATCCAACACGGTAATGTCCACGTCACTGGCTCCTTGCATTTCAGATGACTGAATGCCTTCTCTGCAGCCAGAACTCAGATGAAACTGTTTAGAGCGCCACTGAAGATTACAGTCAAAGTGCAGTCATAGTGCTGAGGTTTTTGATTAATTGCCTGTAGAACTTTGTGAAATCTCTGGTAAGACTTGCCATTTCAGTACTTCAGAAGTTTTAACACCATTCCTGCAATACCTGCACCTTGTGCTTCTCACCTGGAGACAGGACAAAGCCAAGGAAGGTGACAAATGTGAGTCAGAAATGACATTTCTCTCACTCCTCATCTAGTTGGTATCCCAACAACCTTGTCGATATGCATGGAATAGTTATCTGCAACTCATGGGTTTGAAATGTTAATTTAAAAATATTTTCCCCACTGCTCACAATGTCTATGTATGATGCTGTATGTGTTTCAGAGAATCTGACCAGAATTTAGGCTTAGGTATAAATAGAGTGTTTGGTGGAAGGTGGGCAGAGAAGATTTAATTAGCTAGTCCTCATGTGCATTAAAAATAATTACGTCAAAGCTATTGAACCTCTTATCTATGCATTATGATTTTTATTCAATAGAGTAAAAGGTAGACAACAGACCTGTCGAACATGTCTCAGACGACATCATTAGAACACTGAGAGTTAGTTAGAAAGGCCATAGAGCATAACCAGCTACTTGTTGTGGCCAGACATCATAGAGAAGGCTGTCCTCCATTCATCTCCTTCCTGGGTCCAGATGAGACTGTATGCACTTTACAAGTCTAAGGTGGTGTAAGTGCATGCCAGATGCAGTTACAGTAGTGTGATGGGGGAATTTCCTGCTGAATTCACTGGGGCCACAGTAGTCTTGCAAGGTCGCAGTGCTACAGCCTTCTTTCCTATGAAGAAAAACATTGCTGAGGCAGGCAAAGTAGAAGTTGCACTCAGGTGTCCAAGCGACAATCTCCTTGTGGGCGCAGGAAAGATTGCCCAAGCTATGGGAATACTAATATCACAGTGGTGAGGAGAGTCAATTAAGAATAGCTAGAGCATTCTTTCAAAGGGTTATTTCTATCTGTAGTTGATTGGGATGGGTGACTTCCCAGAGCCCATGGATGAGAAGGAGCTGTGGTCCACAAAGTAGCAAAGGAATTTGGAGAACTTGTACCAAATACTGATCAGAGTCCACATTGCAATCTTCATTGTCACAACTTACAATTGAGTCTCATGCATCCTAATTCCATGGGTTTATGGGATACAGTTGGGTGATTACTTCTTTACATTTTCCTTGACAAATGGCAGTGTTTACTGCCTGGTCATTCCAACTCAAATATGCTGCCAATATGCTAAATTTTCATAGCATCCTCAACAGAGCAAGGCTTTCTTGCTCAGCATCATGGCCAGAGGGTTCCTAGTTCTTATCCGTGGGCCGGGGCTGAGAGAGAAAGCTCACTCGAACCAGATCAGAAGAATAATTAGTAGTCTACCGTCAGTGCAATCTCTCCATGCTCTCCTCAATCTGCTCCATACTCTCGCCACAAATTACAACGTCATCTGCAAACATCATACTCCATGGAGTCTCCTGCCTAACCTCATTCGTCAGCCTGTCCATGACCACTGCAAACAAAAAAGGACTCACAGCTGACCCTTGATGCACTTCCACTTTAAACCCATCTGTCATTCCTACTGCACATCTCACCACTGTCCTTATACATATTTTGCACCACCCATACATACTTATCTGCCACTCCTGATTTCCTCATACAATACCACAGCTCCTCTCTTGGCACACTATCATAAGCTTTCTGTAGATATAAAAACACACAACTCCTGCCCCTCCCTATACTTCTCTATCAACGTTCTCAAAGCAAACTTTGCATCTGTGGTGCCCTTTGCTGGCATGAAACCATGCTGATGTTCACCAATCCTCGCCTCTTTTTCTACGCTTTTATTCTTTCCCACATCTTCATGCTGTGACTGATCAACTCTATGCCTCTGTATTTACAGCAGCTGTGCACATCACCTTTTGCAAAATTTTACAAAAGACAGGAAAAACACAAGCACTTAGTTGTTGTATGTGAGCTGTTTTGCATATTAAGCACCACACAGCAACCGCAGTTCAAAGTGATTAACTGGAGATGCTTTTGACTTCCAAGTATAAATGCATTTGGTTCAGGATGCAATCCTCACACTAGTCTCATGAAACAAGCAGGTGTAAACAAGGTCTTCGATATCAGAACCAATGTTATGTGTGAACTCTATTACTGTCCTAGAAAAGCATGGTCAAACTGGCAAAAACACAAAGTAGCCATATAATCAGCTGGCAGAACAAACTCAAACCGCTGAGATGCAGCGAGGCGGCAGTAGCAGCAGCAGGAGGAGGAGGAGCTCTCAGAGTGCAGCAGCCGAGCAACATGGAGCACAGGAGGATAGCGCCTGTGGGCTTTATATAGGGAGGAGGAACAAACAAAGAACAGGTGCACGTGATCGGTAATTGGGTGATTGTGAACGATAAAAGATGCGGTGTGTGCATGCGTGAGACAGTGGGTGTGTCCCTTAGGTGGGGTGTCTGGTGGATTGTGACAGAATATCTATGATATTTTGTAAACATAAAAGTTACAGAAAGTTCTAGTTAAATAATTTAGGTTAAATGTATTTGTGTGTGTGTGTGTGTGTGTGCGTGCGTGAGAATGATTGAGGGACTGAGTGTGAATATATGCATTCTGTTCAGATAGATGAGGTGATCACACAGGTTCAGGTATTTGAAATGTGACATTTGCAACATTTTCAGCATATGCAGCATATTATCAGTTGCGTATGCTGAAAGCTCCTTTGATAATCTGCAGAGCCATAAGAGACTGGGAGGTTAGTGTTCCTGGAGAGCTGGCAAACCGCTCTGAACTCTGCAGGAGAGGATATCACCAGGAGCACTGCTGGGCCCCTCTGCGTTACATATCTTGAAGCAATCCTTAAAATATTCATATGTTCAACATTAGTGACCCCGTTTAGAACCCACCTGCTGGACCTACTAAGCATGTAGCCAAACTTGCAACAACTTTCAGACATGCTTAAAAATTTAAGAGTGTGTGTGTGTGTGTGTGTGTGTTTGCTGATCGTTGCGCAGATGCTGCAATTTTGCGAGTGTTAAAGCGTAACTTTCCTCTTTTTTCCTGCTTTAAAAACCCAGATTGACCGTACATGCGTGTGCTATAGTATTCACTCTTCACTGGTCATTACAGACATGGGACGCAGTCTCACCCTCTCTCAGCCCGTGTGTCTTCCTGTCCCTCTGACAGAGCGCCAGTGGTGCCACCAGCCATTCTTTTGCTCCAGTCCAGCTGAATGCCTCCACTTGGTATTCACAGGAACTGCTATGGAAATGAAGAGTCTACTGCCAAGGGCAATCACTGAGTGTTCATCAGGGTGGCTGTGGAAATGAAGGTGGGCTGGTGGGGAAGTGGGAGGGAGGGAGATGCACTGTTCTCACTGCACACACAGAATCAAATTAAAAAGGAAAACCTACCAGAAGCCACAGAAAGATTTCCACAGAAAAATGAACTCCGCATTTTCTCTCACTTGGCAACTGAGATCCCTCTCTCTCTCTCTCTCTCTCTCTCTCTCTCTCTCTCTCTCTCTCTTCACTTTCCTCTGAGCTGTCAAACTTAGTGGAATTATAATGTACAGCTTGCCATGCCTGACTGGAGCTCCTGAATTTAATGAACTAAATTTGAATTGAACTGTGGTATGTACATCATTGAAAATTGCATGAAGTGCGTCTTGATGAATAGCAAAATGTGCAATTTATATATATATATATATATATATATATATATATATATATATATATATATATATATATATATATATATCAGATAAGGTAAGACCCTATGTATTCTGATATGTATACATATTCATACATATATTCATACAAAATCAGCATATTTTTCAGGTTCTGGTTAGTTTAACCAGATGTAAAAATGTTCTAAATCTTCAGAATGGTAAATAATAAATAATTCATATTTTAAATAATTATAAATAATTCTCTACAATATTGTGAGTCTTTTCTTCATAAAATTGTAAGTATAAATTTAATCTCGTAATATTTTACAGTGAATGAACGGAATACCATTACTAGTTTTGTATAACTGGGCAGAAGATCAAAACACTGTATTTTGGCAGCCGTAACAAAATATAGTAAAATTCAAGCACTATGTGAGACATATTTGTTCAAGTACTTGATAAGAGACTAACAAAAATGTAAAAACAAACCTAATAAACCAATTATAAGGAAAATTATGACCCTGAGAACACATAACATGCTAGCAGACACCCTCACACATTCATATCATCACACAATATAGAACATACCCTCAGAACCCTCACATATTCACAACACACAATACAGAGCACGTCCTCAGAACCCTCACACATTCACAACACACAATACAGAGCACACACTCAGAACCCTCACACATTCACAACACACAATACAGAGCACACACTCAGAACCCTCACACAATGCAGAACCCTCAGAAGCAGCCACACAATGCAGAATATGGCCTCAAAATGAATAAAACACACACAGATTTGCATGCAGTGATATAAGTCAACAAAAACACACACCAATACTTTTCTTGATTCACACGTATAGCTGAGAACATTTTTGTTCTTTGTGGGTAGCAGTTGTCCCCGTGATGGGACAATATGGACATGGGACGCTGACTACCACACTGCAAACTAGCAAACTACCACGCTGTATTAGCTCAGTGGTTAAGGTACTGGGTTGGTAATTGGAAGTTGGCTGCTTCAAGCCCCACCACGGTCATGTTGCCACTGTTGGGCCCCTGAGTGACTCTTAATCCTCAGTTGCACTCATTCATAATTGTAAGCCACTTTGGATAAAAGTGTCAGATAATTGCTGTAAATATCAATCAAAGGTCCAAAAATGTGGTTGTTGGCATAGAATGATTTAGGTATTGTAATACAGTCAATGTTAATATAAGAATGTGGCTCTGTTGTGTAGGTAAAAGGCAAAATCACATGTTTGCTCATCTTGGGTTTCTTCTATTTCTTAGTCTCTCTCTCTCGCTCTCCATCCTTACAGACGTCTCTCTTCAGTATGTGATTATATTTTTGCAAAGCCTGCCAAGAAGCTGCTTATTTTCCTGTCTACAGAGGTTACAGCATCTTGCTGAGATAATTAAGATTTCTGCAATGTGTGTGTGTGTTGTGTGTGTGTGTGTGTGTGTTGTTTGTGTGTGTGTGTGTGTGTGTGTGTGTGTGTGTGTGAGTGTGTGAGAGAGACAGAGAGAGAGAGAGAGAGAGAGAGAGAGAGAGAGAGAGAGAGAGAGAGAGAGAGAGAGAGAGAGAGAGAGAGCAGCATTACGCAGTTGTGGTGGTGCAGAGGTAGTTTACTCAGGACAAGCCTGTCAAATATGGAGCTGGAACTAGTGTATGCTTTCCTCTCATGGTACATCACATCTTAGACATTTCTCAATACACTAGGAGAAGGAGAAAGAAAGAGTTCCAGAATGACAGTTTGTGTGTGTTTGTGTGTGTGTGTGTGTGTGTGTTAGAGTTGCCATTCAGGATCAGCAGATAACTCAGTAAGAGTATACCACAGGAAATTTACAATTTAATATGCCATTCGCTGAAGTCAGTTTGAAGGAATTTGGTCAGTGTTGCCCAGAATCACAGTAGCTGCATTCCTCAGTTTTATCCCTCGTTTTTTGGAAATACTCAGTTATTTTATGGTCTTTGGCCCCTACAGCAGCTGTGCACAAAATGTTCTTGAAGGGCATTTTCATTTTGTGAATGTGTCTAATCATCTGTGTTTCTGTTTGAAAAAAAAAGAAAATTGCCTAGGCATGAGCAGATGGATATTTCCTACCTCGACATCTCTACCAATAATGCATGTCTAAGGCTTTATGGGGAGAGAGGGAAATGTTTCTGTTCAGCTATCCATTAACCATATGTGATTCAGTCATAAAAATACCAGTAGACTTATGGGGCCGTTTCATTTGGAGAAAACTTAGTCTCCCACTAGTCTCTGAAGCTAACGCAGTTAACTGCATCTCATTGAAGAGGAAGAAAAGACATTGCGCTGAAATGTAGCATGCCTATCCCATACAACTTTTTTTTTCTTCTAGTGTGATAAAGTCTGCAGCTCAGAGATTTATGGCACTGTCTTCGCAGTCTTCTTATACATTCAATACATTGAAATAACAAGAAAACCTCTGTGTGTGTGTGTGTGTGTGTGGCGTGTGTGTGGATAGGTATGCGTGTGTAACTACGTAACACAGCACATGATAAATGAATTAGTCTTATGATTCTGTATAATGTAGTACTGTAGAAGGTTTCAGTAATAAACCTAGAAAGAGCACAGTTCTGAGTGTGTCACGGTGCTGAGTTTAATAATACACATATTGAATGCAACTCACTTCACTTCATCCACTTTATGTCGTATTCTGTCTGCACTGAGTATTATGAACCTGGGGAGAAAAAAAAAAGTGATTGGAAGAGCAGAGACAGCGAGAGTTATCGCTCTAACTTAAAGTAGTTCACCAGAAGTAAATTGGTTAAAAATGGATATGAACAGTATATATCTGAATTACAGCACTCTTTCACAGTAGAAATTTGTTTTCTGATGAACTGTGTTGATCCATGTTGCCCTGAAGGGGGTGTTTTGCATAACTATAAAACAAAATGGCACCACGTCGCTACCAAACAAGCCAGAAAGTCACATTTCCTCTGACACCCATCATCCTGCACATTTAGACAAGTCTGCAGAACGTGTTGGCCTAGCAGTTCCTGCAGGGGTATAGGATACTCCCATCAGTTTTCTCTCAGAGGCGTGTGTGTCGGTCTGTCTCGGTTTTAGGTACATTTTAGCGCGGATACATACTGCCGGTATCACTCCGAATGGGAAGCACTGATTGATGGCGTAATATTTCCCCGTTGATCATCATTAGCCCCTGCGGGAGGCAAGGTCAATATCAGGCGCGCGCGCGCGCACACCACAAACGCACGTCCCTGAACGTCCTCGCTCTGGGTGCGTGTGCACGCAGGCTTCTTTTTAGCAGCAAATATGAAAGACCCGTTTGTGAGGCTTGACCGGCAACGCAATGTTTTCATATTCCCAGGAGCAAAGAGGCATTACGATGTTTCTGTTGCCTTGTTTCTCCCCTGCTTGTAAGTGCGCTACTCGGAAACTCAACATTGTAGTCTGCTTTTCATGGTCTGCTAGCTAAGCTTTATTAGAAAGAATTAAGAATAATCGTTGGATGAACAATCATCAGTGCAGTTTACTTCTTGTACTGGCTATATGAACAGGGTTAAACTCCATTTCCGGCTGGGCTGTATTATACAAGGGAAACCCCGTGTATAATACAGCAATTCTGTGTCAGCAATTCTGTGTTAAAGGTTAAACTCAATGTTTAAGATTGGGATACAGAGATTAAACTCTCATTCCGCTACGAACATTAAAAGCTGTCAGCACACATCCTCTGACGAGGCGTCTATTACTTTGCGTCCTTGAACGACGAGCTGCGGGGGGAGACGTCGTGCACACAGATATGCTGCTTTCTACACCCATTGAGTCTGCAGCCTGCAGTCTACCTCCAACTCAGCCTCTACAGTGTGGGGCATCTAAAGAGGAGCGACGTAAACACATGCCGTGCGTTCAGTCCGTGTCGTTTAGGAGTCATTAGCGCCGGACTGCGCGACTTTAGAGGTGTTGACTTATCGGATAGCCACCAAAGTCTTATTCTATTACATATCCTTCATTCCCAAGAGAAAAGAGGCAAACGAACGACGGACACAGCAGCGCCGGCAAAACAGGCGGCGTCCATTCCCTCGGCCCGTACACATGTGGGGAGAGGGGCGGGCGAGGCGAAGGAGGGAGGAGATCAGTGAAAATCGCTGCCGCCATGTTTTCGTCTCTGTGTAGCGAACTAGGTAAGGAGCAGACCGTGTTTGTAGCTGTTCATTTGGTTTTCGAATGCAGTTTTAGTGTTGGTCTTGTTTTGCTTCAGTTTAAAACTTTCAACAGAGAGAAAGATTTCGCTTTCTCTATCTATCTCTATCTGTCTGTCTGTCTGTCTGTTTTCAGATTTATTGTACAATAAAATTTATTTTTGCATCACTACTTATGTTTTTCATCACCTTAGCTAAGAACTTTGTAATCATTTAGAATAAAATAAATGTGAACAGAATTAACTTGATTGAAAGAAGAAACCTCACAGGGAAGCTCTTATTCTGTGTCCAGGCTGCATACCGTAGAGCTGCCATGGGGAGTAGAGTATGTTTTCATAATTCCTAATGGATTGGGTTGATCAGAGCAGTAGGCCTGCTTGACGCAAACAAGATGTAAACTCCTAGGGTCTGCCAGCAAGATGAAAAGGGCGACGTGGGGATTGGAGAGGAATTATGTCAGTGTAAAAGAGGAACATTGCTGTCAGTCACAGCTGTGAGCTGTAATTGTTCTTACAGGAACAGTGAGGCGTTAACATGGTGACGTTGCTGCAGAGCCACTTCCACATAAAGCCCTCACTCATGCGTTCATGAATGATTCAACAGCGAACAATCCCATCATCCGAACGGCAAAAGAAAAAAAAGTCGCATGAGTCACAGATTGCTGTGGAGCAAATATCCACAGACACACACACACACACACACACACACACACACAAAACCACCACAGACCCTCCATTACACAGGGAGGCCCAGAGCCCTGAAGCAGGACTGATGATGGGTTGGGAATGAGGCTGAGTGGAAATCAGAGTGTGCAGGTTTGCCTTGCTGGTGGAGTTCTGGCCTTGTGACAGTTGGCTATGAGCAGTATCTTGCTTAATCCAGTGGTCATGACTGATGCAGAACATGGTTAACCTCTTTCATGGGTTATGTGACATGGGTGAGTTTTGACATCTTTAGCTATATGTAGTATATATGAAGATGCTATAATAGAGTATACACATATACACACCTTTTATGCATGCATGTCTGGGGGAGGGGTGAACATTTTCCTCAAATCAGATAGTGTTGAAAGAGTAAACTGGGAACTGTTCATTTTCATATAAATTTTAATGTTTAAGCATGTACAATGGTCAAATACATGAATACTAAATGCTAAACACATGTAAAATACATAACCCACAATAATCCCACACAAAAAGCCAGATACACATGCAAAGACAAACACAGAAATGCATACACACACACACACACACACACCAGACAACATCGTACTAAATTTAAAGTCTCCATGACCACAGTTGTCAACTGTTATTCTTAAACAGTATTAGTATGTATTGATATTAGCTAGTAATAACATGGCAGGAGAACAGGAAATTGATTGTAATAGCAAATTTTGTTCTCCTGAAAATAACTAACTGTGTATTTTATGAATCATGCTTTTTTTTTTTTTTTTAAATGTTTCCGGAAACGTTCCCGGAAAAGATAGTAATGATGTGGCCAAGGGCAACTGGCCTGGGATGATGAAAGCAGAAAGAATGAAAACAGAGTCTTCCTTGTCTCCTGAATGGGGCTAGTGTGGTCAGCACTAGCCTTCTGAATG
The DNA here is from genome assembly GCF_041902795.1 of Electrophorus electricus. Taxonomy (NCBI): domain Eukaryota; kingdom Metazoa; phylum Chordata; class Actinopteri; order Gymnotiformes; family Gymnotidae; genus Electrophorus; species Electrophorus electricus. The sequence goes on along the minus strand of NC_137521.1, from coordinate 7,600,969 downwards.
AGGTTATTGTGCTAGGATTTCTCAAAAAAACATTCTTGAGTTTTCATTACCACTCATATTGAAGAGACTGAATGCTTAGACAAATATTTAAATATCCATTGAGCCATAGCACCTGCAGAACTCTTTATATATCTTGGAAAAGACACGGATAATGTGCTGTCATCCTTTTTTACTAACTCGGTTCCTGAGTTGCACGGTGCTTGTCGTGTTTCAGGGTTGTTTATGACTGCAGTCTAATTCTAAGGGCAAGACAACATTTCCCAATAAAAAAGAAGGCATGTTCACAAATGTAGATTGTGTGGTGTACTATTTATGTTCAACCGCTTGGTACATGATCACTTCGGCGGGTGAGGCTGAATATCGCCACAGTAACAGCTGAACGTGCAGGGCCAGATTGTGTGGCTGAAATGCTGCATGTCTTGTGTTGGTTTTATTCTGAGACATGGATTAATACCTAATACCTCTCTCGCCTCACGCCATCTTAGTCTGTCTGCCATCAATACATTTTGGATGAAAATCAATGCACTGCTTCACTGTAATGTGATTGATTGTGTTTATATTATAACAGATATGCGGGCTGGACTGAATCTCATTTTGGGGTCAGTGGAATAAATCAAATTAAATGGTGTGATTGGCACATAACACCATGGGCTTGATTCTTAGACCAGCATCCCCTAAGGTCTTAGTTCTCTTAGTATAACCAATATTTTGTATTATGATCAACTATAAAAATGAGAAATAAATAAAACAATAATAATCACTAAGCTATAGGTGAACTCAGTCAGTAGCTAGTATTTGTTTTGAGTATAATATTTAAGTACATTTTTCAAACTTAGTACTAAAGTGAGGGAGCTAGCACCATGTGTCTTCATATTTCAGAACGAAGTTCTAAATCTTTGTACCAATGGAGTGTGCCCTACTGTGTTCATTTGCTCAAATATGCATAGACAAATGTTATGGGCCCTTTAAATAATCACTCTACAAGGAAGTTTTATTAGTGCAGAATGCTGAAATCTGCCATGGCAGGTTTATCTAACATCATTATGCCTGATTTACATATCATATTCCTAGCCAATCATGGTAAGAGTTATTAGATGGAACCTATCAGACAGCACATTCCTTTTTGCCACCATTTCCCTGCTGAGAATTCGTTAGCCAGGCCAGTGGACCGTTTATGACGCACCTGAAATACGTTCTTTAATAAGCTTGTGCTAAAAGTCAACGTTGTTCCGAGCCCTTTTTCTGAATTATAGATAAGTGAGCAGAAACCTTGGTGATAAAGTTGTCACCAGCTGCATTACTGAATTGCTCAGGATTTATTCCTTTTATAAGTAGTAGAGTCCAACGGTTCCCTCCTGACATTTGCGATTAGTGTGGTGGTCACAACAGCTTGCTGACAGATCACTGCTAATTGCATGGATGGCTGTTTACAGCAAAGTGAGATTGGGGTGATCAGAGCTTGAATTTGTGACTCTATGCTTGGGCTGCACTGTGTGTGTGTGTGTGAATGAATTTGCATGTGAAAACTTTGTATATGACTGTCTTACCTGTTCTGTATGACTTCATTTTAAAATGAACAGTCGTTGCTGCCCACGTAGCAGTTTAATGGAAGAGTTTAATGGAAGAGTTTTTCATTTAACTGGTGGTGACCCATTTCATTTGAGTGCCATTTTTCTGAAGTTGGTGGCTGGACCAGAAGAGGGAAGGTTTGGGTATTTTCACCACTCACTAAGGAAGACTCGTCAGCTTGAGCTTACCTGATGGCAGAGAGCTGACCCACACATCAGATGACCTCTGACCCACACGCTGTGTGCACACATCTGATGACCTCTGACCCACACGCTGTGTGCACACATCTGATGGCCCGGAAATGTCACACAACCTTTCGTGCTGAAAAATGTGCGTGTAATGAAGGATGTATGAAAATCTGCATATGCGTGAAAGGTGTGAGGTGAACAAGGCAAACAAAAGATGAGAAGGGACATAAAACTGAAAGATAATGAAAACAGAAAAACAGAAGATTTTAAATGTTTAGAAGCAATTCTGCTTCAACACATTCTCTAAAAATGGTTTTCTTTTTTTAAATAAATAAATTTTAAAAAAGGAAAAATGAGCCTGATGCATTTAATTGTCTAGTATGCTGGGGCTATTTCCTACAACATAATTATATCACAGCTAGTGGATATCAACATGACACATCATATTTGTATTCCTTTATTATTGTGCTGGGCCTCTTTGGTGTTTTTGATCTTGTTTTTTTCTAACTTAGTTTTTCTGTTAAGGATATTTATTTGTAGATTAAACATTGTGAGCATTTACGGTACAGTAATTTTCATGCATATTTAAATGAATTTAAGGGCCCCTTAATTTGCTCCTGTGATCCATTTTTCTCCATTAGCTAAACTGATAGAACATTATCATTAGGAAATATTCCATGCTTCGTTACCTCTTTCGGGAGCAGCTACATCCAAGCAGGATTGCAGCTTTCGCACCGGAGTAGGGAATCTATAATGGAAATGCAATCAGAAAGTATTAAAGTCATCTGCTAGGAGTGAGACTATCTGCTGCAAGCTCAGTCCTCTGTGTGTTTCCAACAGCCCATCATAAGAACAAACCAGTGACACTGCCCATGTCATGAGAGAGAGAGAGAGAGAGATGAGTATACAAAGGTATGGTGTTATGAAATATCTCTTAATTCAGCTATATCCTAGGAGCGCATAAGAAAGCTCTCCCGTAGGGATGCCCTACTCTGGCATTTTGGAGTGAAAGAGAGCAGAACAGGATTGAAGGGAATTTCCGGAGAGCTTGTTTGAGTTTCATACTTCCTCACAGGCCCCCCTGAGCCTGAGGCAACCATTTCCTTCTGAGAAAGACAGTAGTGAAGGGGAGGGCGTGGTAGAGAAAATAATCATATCATTTCAATTTTTCACACACGTGTGTTGGGTCTTGCTAGAGTTCCACTATTTCCAATTACCCATTCGGTATGGAAACGGGAGAGATTTTCTGCTTCTTTCCGCTGCTCAGGGAACGGAACCCTTCTGCAATGACTTGCCTACTATAATACCGATTACACACGCGCACAAAAGCTCTTTAAAATGCTTTTGCGGGCCGCCTCCAAATTTGAGCAGACTGGGATGGCTGCCTGCCGCTCTCTGTTGTGTTAATGTTGTAGATGTATCATTCATGAGTCTGCTCTAGCAGACGTTTTAAAAAGATCTCTTTAAGCCAAGGCCTACTGCTGTAATACACATGCATGCATACACATACAGACACACACACACACACAGTTAAATACACACATAAACGCTCTATAGAGAAACCAAGAGTGAGCATTTACATATTTACACATATTTACTCACTTTAGACCTTCACTAAATGCTCAGCCTTTGCCTAAAACTGGCAGAGAATCTCTGGATGTCCATGAAAAGAACTCACACGCAGATCAGAACAATAAGGTAAAGGAAGACTCCAAAATAAATCCAAGGTAATCAGTCACCAGCCAGACCTTCAAGACAAACACCTAAGTGGGACTGACAAGCCAATAGGTTGAGTTTTACTCTCTGTGATTGTCTATTCAGATGCTTTGTCAGTATAGCAATGGCCCTTAAGTGATTCTAGCCTTGCAATGAAGGGTGCAGACAGCATCACAGACACTGACTACTGTTCAGCACCAAGGACAGTTCTCTAAACCAGCTCAGCATGTTTTAGTGTAAACATGAAGGAAAACTTGATAGTACAGCTCTTAATAAACTCGGCCTGTCATGAACTGTGCATCTATACATACATGTGAATGTAGGCAGTAAAATGGAAGTCTTAAATTAGAACATAAATTACTGCTGTGGACATCCAAGAACTACAAACTTTCACAGTAGATGTGTTGTTCAGTCTGCCAAAGCCAGTCAGTTCAAATCATGCATAAGTGATTCTGAGCCAATTATGAGTTCCTGATCACCAGTTGGTATAAAATAATTACATTGACTAATCTGAGTTTCATACGTAGGCACACTGTAAAGTATGTAACAACTCGAAACAATCAATAGTTGTACTGTTTAAATGCGTAAATGAGTATTAGTAAATACAACAGCTTTTTGTAGTTTTTAGTGCCTTAAGTCTTTTAACTTAAGTCTTAAGAGCATTAACTTAAGTTTTAAGTGCCTTAAAATGGGAAATAGGGTTGCTGTTTCAAACACCTCTGTGCATCCCACTCACATGATGGCCATGCATTAGCTCACTAAAGCCCAATTTCCTGTGCCCTTCTTCTAGCCAGTTTGTGTTGGTCTAAATGCAAGGCAGCTGTCTTTGTGGCTTCTGCCCATTAGTTCAACCTGTGGGAACAAACAGTGGCCTTTGGGCTCTGCTGCACAGCCTCCATACAGAATACAGGGGGTGGGGACTCCAACTCCACACTCCACTGCCTACTGATGTGCTCCGTCTGCCTCCGCAGTACCATCAACCGGCCCCCAGCGGCACGTGGGAGAGCAGGAATGAGGTGAGACAGCGGCAGTGAGGTGAGGCAAGATGAATGAGGTTAGACAGTGGGAATAAATTAAGACAGCGGGAATAAGGTGAGTGCAGGAATGAGGTGAGACAGGAGGAATGAGGCGAGATAGCGAGAACGAGGTGAGACTGGAGGAACGAGGTGAGACAGCAGAAATGAGGTGAGACAGCAGGAATGTGCGCCTCTGTGCTCAAGGTGGAGAATGCATGGTGATGCCAAGGTGCTAACGATCAGTTAGGGCCTAGAGTGTAAGATGTGGCAGAGAGCAGCACACACAAAGGCATGGGGAGACACTCCTGTTAAAGATTAAAGAATGCATGCTGTTTAATCGCGAAGTTGCCTTCATAAAGTGCACTTCTGAGTATAGCACAGCCAATGGAGAATCAGCCCTACTTGGGCTGGACTCCATCAACAGTGATATTAAGCACTGGTATGGGCCCAGCTGAGTGATTTTGAGCTCCTTTATGTATGCTGGTCAGAGCTGGTTCAGATGTGTGGATGTGCTGAACTACTGCAGCCAGAGGAACACCTCATATAAAATGTGTATGGGATCCTGATCCTGAAACACTGTAGATAATCACAATTTGTAGGAACACTCTAACCTGCGCATTTTATATGAGATAATTCATATATAAGAATCCCAATGCACTATACATCAATGAATTTATATGGCTCTATCACCACCGCCCCACTCACACACTCACACACACACATGCATGAACAAACATAAACACACCCACCCACACATACTCCTGTCTCTTGCTACTTCATCTTTCTGTATCTTATCACGGGTCACTGTAGAGGATCCCATTGCATGCCCCACTGAAGCATAGCCACTAACAAATTTGTCTCCGTGTGTGTGTGCGTGTTCATTATTCATTACCTAAAGATTGCAAAATAGCTAAAGCTTCGGTCTTGCAGGAAACACCAGGCCAAGTCATTACTTCATTATTTTATAAATACCCATGTATAAGTCTCTTACTGAGACACCACACGCACGCACACACACACAAACTCTCTCTCTCTCTCTTTCTCTCTCACTCTCTCTCCCAATTTCCCCAAATCAGATTTGTGTGTTGCTTCTGTTCTCCATTCCTCAGCAGGTTCTTTAATTCCTCTGATTTCTATGTCTCCATGTCTCTCTGCAAGCAGTTAAAATCTCTCTTCCTTTCCCTCTCTCTCTCTCTCTCTCTCTCTCTCACACACACACACACACACACACACACACACACAGAGAGAGCTGGGGAACACCACTAGAATGCCATATACACACTAGCACCTCCTGCTCCCCTCACACAGGCCTGCATTGGCTATATCTGCTCTGTATGAGCCAGTTTACGGCTCCATAAGACTTGGAGAGCAAGAAATGCACAGAAGTGCTGTCAATATACGGGTAAAACACTGTGTCACCTTCAGCATGTAACCTGAGGCAGTGTATGTGTAAATACAGTAGAATACAATAGAATAAGATTCCTTTCAAAATAAGAGTCCTCTCAGACCAGGGGTGTGTATAGACAGAATTTAAGGATAGGTGAAGCAGCTTTCTGCAACATGGCCTCCAGCATGGCCAGATAGCTTGCTGCTGCTCTCTCGCTCTCGCTTGCTCTCTCTCTCTTTCTCTCTCTGACACACACACACACACACACACACACACACACACACACACACACACACACACACACACACACACACACAAACTGAGCTAAAGGCAAAGAGCACCCTCATAATCCCCAGTATTAGCACTTCTTATGTGTTCCTTATTTAGCCTCCAAGCTGCTTTTGAATTATGGGGTTGAGCCGCATGCCCCATGCATCAGCTCATCTCAGGGCAAATAAATTAAGATTTGTGTCATGTGATTGTTCCTGCACTTTAAGGTCATGTATGTGATCCAAAATGCATCATCTATATTTTTCTTAATTGCCAGAAATGGTCAGCAGCCTGAGGAGGGGCATGTCACCGATGATAATGTGGCTAAGTCACAGGTGGCCATGAAAAAAAGGAGATTTTACAGCATTAAGGACACAAAGAATGTAAAAGAACCTTTAGACTGTAAGAAATAATGGCTTAAGAATAAAAAGGGTTCTACTGTGTGCACCAGTTATGCAACAGTTTTATGATCACCATGTAACCTGAGTAAGTATACGTGTAAAACACTGTCACATTCAGAATGTAACCTCTGCCAGTGTATGTGTAAATACTGTGTCACATTCAGAGCTGAAATAATACAGCAAAACCAAAGCGGGTCTATTGTTAACGCCTGTCTGCACTGCAAATTACAGCATTCTAGTGTTTTGGCCGTCAGCCTATCAAAATGTATTTTTTCAAATGGATAAAACTAGCAAAAACATGTCAACTGTGATCTGCCATGCATGGTCTTTATTCAATGCAACATTTTTGTCAATACACCCATACAAGATTGCATCATATAACAAAACAGTGTCAGGTTGCTTCTCTGGTGCATAGCAGGTGTTTAGCCAGTAAATACAGAATACTGGCAAGAACAGGAACTGCAAGTCAGAAGGTAGAGGTAGAATTTAAAGTGCAAAATATAGTTAGCCAATAAATATTTAGCTCTTGTGTGATTTGAAGGATAAATTGCAGTGTGTATTTTAGTGTTTTCATATCAGACATATACGGTATGTAAACCAGGTGAGGTGTGCAGTTTAAAGTAACTGCTTGTAAACAGAACACTAGATGTAATGTTCACAGAGTGTACAGTGCAGGTAAATAAGCATTAACTGAATACCCAAGGATACAACTTCTATCTTAAATGTTCAAGTATAGTGAGTTCTGGTTATAAATGTGCATAAAGTGCACACAGTCAAATCTGCTAGTGGAGTTCAGTGTGTAGATATGCCAAGTAATCAGGGCAGATGAGGATTTAGATCTGTTATGGTCCTTACTGTTGGTGTGTGTACTCATTCTTGATGTTGCTGGAGTGACCAATGTAACAGCTCATGGGTGAAAACCGTCTGGTGGCTTTGGTACCTCTCTCTGGAGGCCAGGGGTCATAATAGGAAGTGGCTTGGGGCGTGTGGGTTCAGAAGGCATCCTCTGCAGGGCCTTGCATTCAGCGGGAGTGGTGCTACCATACCAGATAATGCTGCAGCTAGTTTGGATGCTCTCCACAGTGGTCTTGGAGAAGCTACAGGGAAGCTATTATGGCAGGTTGACTCTCCTCACAGCCTTTAGAGGAAGTGAAGGTGTTGTTAGCCCTTTTGACCGTATGTGATGTGAGAGTGACCAGGTGAGATCCTCAGCTGTGTGGACACGGAGGAACTCGAAGCTGTTCTGTTTTTCCATCATGGTCTCCTTGGTTCTGCTCCCCCTCCTGAAATCAACTATCAACTCCTTGTTTGTGCGTTGATGGACATAGAGGGAGAGGATGTTGGTGGCTGCACTTCCTCACTATGTGGTCCCTCGTCATTGTTTGGTGATGTCGCCGATCACTGCTGTCATCGGCAAGCTTGAGGATGCTGATAGAGCTGTTTTTTGCAGTGCAGTCACAGGTGTACCGTGTGCAGAACATAGGAAAGGATGCAGCCTTGTGGGCACACTGAGTGTGAGGGAGCAGGAGGTGTGGTCGCCCATTCTCCCAGACTGTGGCCTGTGGTTAAGAAAGTCCATAATCCAGTTGCATAATGTGTGATTTATTCTAAGGGTGCTTAGTTTGGAGACCAGTCTGGAGGGGATGATGATATTGAAGGCAGAGCTGAAGTCAATAAACAGCATTCTGACATAGGTGCTCGTTCATCAGTCGATCTGTTTGCGTGGTAGGCCAGCTGATGGGGGTCCAGGGGGCTAGACTGCTCTTAATATGAGCTATGATCAGACTCTCAAAGCACTTCATCACTATGGGAATACGACTGAGGGGTGGTAGTCATTCATGCATGAGATGCTGGACTCATGGAATCATTTCGAACACCTGTCAAGGTCGCGAACTCTGTTAACAATACCAAACAAAGAAGAAGGTTAAATGATAAAGACATGTAAAAATTAATTATTCCCAACTCTTGTTGCTATATGGCTGAATTTATTAAGCTCCTAAAATTTTCAGCCTAAATTTTTGACCATTAAGCATGTAATGACAAATTATTCATGCGTTGCATTAGAACTGAACTCAGAGCACACACACACACACACACACACACACACACACACACAAAAAAAAGAGGGAGAGAGAGGTTACACAGCAGGGACAGAGAAGTGTTGTGACAGGAGTTAAAAGGGAGCATTATTTTTAATACAGTTGTGGCATAGATTTGCTCCTCAGGCCAAACAGCCAGCGTTTGCACAGGGTCACAGGTGTGGGAAGACAAGGCTGCTAGCTGTGATAAAGACACAGAGAGAGAGAGCAGAGGTTAATGAGGAGGGACAGGCAGCCAGACAGATTTGGCATGTAGTGGGGAGGAAGAGGAGGAGCTCATCATCTTGTCTCCTGTTACCATGGAGACATGTCCCTGTTGCCCTAGATCCTTTGTCATCTCCTCTGCATGGCTCATCATGTGTGCACATCAGCTTATATGCATCTGGCTGACACACTCTGAACAGTGGCATCAGACATAAAGCAAACAGCACCGACACAGTCAGACTTAACACAGATACCAGCAACACAGACAGTCTTAACCCAGATACCAGCGACACAGACAGACTTAACCCAGATACCAGCAACACAGACAGACTTAACCCAGATACCAGCGACACTGGCAGACTTAACCCAGATACCAGCAACACAGACAGACTTAACCCAGATACCACCAGCACAGACAGACTTAACCCAGATACCAGCAACACAGACAGACTTACCCCAGATACCAGCGACACTGGCAGACTTAACCCAGATACCAGCGACACAGACAGACTTAACCCAGATACCAGCGACACAAGACAGACTTAACCCAGATACCAGCGACACAAGACAGTCTTAACCCAGATACCAGCGACACAGACAGACTTAACCCAGATACCAGCGACACAGACAGACTTAACCCAGATACCAGCAACACAGACAGACTTAACCCAGATACCAGCAACACAGACAGACTTAACCCAGATACCAGCGACACTGGCAGACTTAACCCAGATACCAGCAACACAGACAGACTTAACCCAGATACCACCAGCACAGACAGACTTAACCCAGATACCAGCAACACAGACAGACTTAACCCAGATACCAGCGACACTGGCAGACTTAACCCAGATACCAGCGACACAGACAGACTTAACCCAGATACCAGCGACACAGACAGACTTAACCCAGATACCAGCGACACAGACAGTCTTAACCCAGATACCAGCGACACAGACAGACTTAACCCAGATACCAGCGACACAGACAGACTTAACCCAGATACCAGCGACACAGACAGACTTAACCCAGATACCAGCGACACAGACAGACTTAACCCAGATACCACCAGCACAGACAGACTTAACCCAGATACCAGCAACACAGACAGACTTAACCCAGATACCAGCGACACTGGCAGACTTAACCCAGATACCAGCAACACAGACAGACTTAACCCAGATACCACCAGCACAGACAGACTTAACCCAGATACCAGCAACACAGACAGACTTAACCCAGATACCAGCGACACTGGCAGACTTAACCCAGATACCAGCGACACAGACAGACTTAACCCAGATACCAGCGACACAGACAGACTTAACCCAGATACCAGCGACACAGACAGTCTTAACCCAGATACCAGCGACACAGACAGACTTAACCCAGATACCAGCGACACAGAAAGACTTAACCCAGATACCAGCGACACAGACAGACTTAACCCAGATACCAGCGACACAGACAGACTTAACCCAGATACCACCAGCACAGACAGACTTAACCCAGATACCAGCAACACAGACAGACTTAACCCAGATACCAGCGACACTGGCAGACTTAACCCAGATACCAGCAACACAGACAGACTTAACCCAGATACCACCAGCACAGACAGACTTAACCCAGATACCAGCAACACAGAAAGACTTAACCCAGATACCAGCGACACTGGCAGACTTAACCCAGATACCAGCAACACAGACAGACGTAACCCAGATACCAGCGACACTGACAGACTTAACCCAGATACCAGCGACACTGACAGACTTAACCCAGATACCAGCGACACTGACAGACTTAACCCAGATACCAGCGACACTGACAGACATAACCCAGATACCAGCGACACTGACAGACTTAACCCAGATACCACCAGCACAGACAGACTTAACCCAGATACCAACGACACTGACAGACTTAACCCAGATACCAGCGACACTGACAGACTTAACCCAGATACCAGCGACACTGGCAGACTTAACCCAGATACCAGCGACACAAGACAGACGTAACCCAGACACCAGCAACACAGACAGTCTTAACCCAGACACCACCAGCACAGACAGACTTAACCCAGATACCAGTGACACTGGCAGACGTAACCCAGATACCA
>NC_137521.1:7562500-7585000 GCF_041902795.1 Electrophorus electricus | reverse complement strand
GTGAATTATATTTCTCGGCAATCAAACGCATGTATATACCCACGGAGCTACTCCCATATTACGAGTACAACAATATGCTTATTCCAGTATTTCATTATGGCATGATTCGCTTTTTCTTTTTTCATAGTGAAATAAACATAGCATCAACCTTTCATTCCCCACGCTTTTTTCTGAGCAGTATCTGAATCAGTAGCATAGTTATTTTCAAGTTATTGAACTGCAAAGTGACAGAAGGCAGCCATGATTTTTAATTAGGGACCAGTGGGCTCATAGGACATCTGCTGAGGGCAGTGAGGTGTTGAGCAGAGCTTAGTCTAAACTAAGAGACTGCATTACCCATACTGCCGCTATGGTGCTGCTCATTAACTCCCATACTGGGTAATGGAGTACAATTTCATCTTAATGGAACCGATTAATGCAGCATGGCCAATTTAAAAACAAAACCAATTTAGCTCATCAAAATGGGGCGGGGGATAATAACAAAGTTGGTGAAAATGATAGCAAGAGAAGTGCAGAAAGAAAAAGACGCCGATGTGCCCCAAATCTAGGTTAAAACGTTTTTAACATCCAGATTAAAACATTTCTGTTCTCTCATGCTTATAGTTGAACTCTTGCACTTTATTTTTAGTACTTTATCATTGCATTTCTTACCTTTTAATCAATTTTTCATGATTTATTATATTTTACATTCACAGTATAATTTTCTATTATATGTTATATATCTTCTATTATTCTATTGCATGTATATATTTTTTTCTGTATTATTTCATTATTTCATGCATTTTTTTCTATTATATCACTGCCAACTGTTACTGTGAGCTTTCTGGCTTTCTCAGCGAGGACTGTAAACCTTTGCAAAACGAACCTTAAAGAGAAATATTTAATGTGAGAAGTATTATTCAAAAACTATATTTAGTTTATGTATATGAGAAAAATATGGTGTCAGCACACACAGGTTTAGCTTTGTGGAGTCATCTGCTTCCTAGGCTACAGTCAACACAGTCAACTACCCTCAACTCACAAGCAGGAAGGGCAAAGCAAATCTTAGGACGAATAACGGCATACGTTATTAACTCTCCTTCCCAGAGAACACTTTTACAACTTTCCTTGTATTTTCTGCTATAGTCAGATCTTTGAGCTGGTCCTGGCACGGAGTGTTGTTTGGTTGATGTTTCTCCAAGGTGAGAGTCAGGGGGAGGTGCAGAGCGCGAGGAGCTAAAGGAACTGAGGGACTCTTTGATATCAGAGCTGGGTAATCCACTCTTCCATTCTGCTGTCATGTCTTCATCCCCGCACCAAAGTGCCCTTTCATTAACCTTTGACTGCAGTCACTGCCACGTTTGAAGTGCCTGAGCTTAAATTGACTTATCTTTCTCTGCCATTGTTTTTTCTTCTTGCCTCTTCTCCCTGTCTTTCCCTCCCTCTCTCTCTCGCTCTCTCTACCTCTCACAATGTCTCTCTATCTCTCTGTTTTTTTCTGAAAGTATCACTTTCTCACAGGTTTCTTGAAATATAGAGGCTGGGAGAATATGGCCCATGAAGACAGCTCTAGCTCTCTGTGGAGCATCTGCCACCAGTGTCTGCTCTGAGCTTTTCACCAGCCCTTGCATGCAAATCTACTAACTGAAAAAATCCCCCCCCAACAAAAAATGTTTTTGACATTGTTCAGGAATTACATTGAAGCCGGTGTCATTTATTTCCATTGAACACCAGCTGTGAGCCGATGCACTGGTTATTCTGAGTGAGCCCGCACCACAATGACATGCACTATTAGGAGGAAAACTATACCAACAGGAAAATATAAATACGCAGCATCTTGGCATGATAAAGACTGTCTGCTTCTTCAGGCCCGAATATTCACTATGTTATTCCAGCCATTGTAGCATGTTGTTTTTACTGAAATTGTCTGGATTATTAGCAATCATATTACAGTCTGATTGGTCAACAGATAACACAAAAAATAGTTAAATCACTTTAATTGGTCTACTATCTCAACTAGAAAAAATAATAATTTAAATAAACTGAACAGTTGGCCACGTTTGCCACACTGTCCCTACAGTTACATAAAAAATACTTTAAACTATATACATTATGTAAATGTTGATAATAATAATAATAATTATTATTATTATATATATATATATATATATATATATATATATATATATAAAATTCAAATATATATAAAATTCAAATATTAAAGATAACACACCACATTGATATGTGCTGAAACACAGTTCTGGTGATTTAAACCTGTTTTCACTAATCCACAGATAAAAGGTAAGGAAGAACTGCAGTAATGGCAGTTCAGTTCGAAGACCAATCCGCTGGTTAGTCGCTGTTAAAGGAAATGGTCTGGTACCTGAGTCTCATTAACTGAGTCTCATACCTTTTATTAGAGGATGCTGATTGGATGACATGCCTGTGTAACCACTGTCTGACTGATCATACTAAATTAAAGGGAAACGCATTAGAGGAGATGGTATTGATCTGCAACAGGGAGGGTGTGGGAGGGTGAGGAGAAAGAAAGAGCCAGAAGCTCAGGAGGGTGAAAACAGATGAGACCCTGGAGTGGTGGTTATGTAGGGAGGGAGGAAAGACCAGCGCAAGAGTGAACAAGGAAGGCTTAAGAAAAAGAGAGAGAGGGAGGGGGAGAGAGAGAGAGAGAGAGGGAGGGGGAGAGAGAGAGAGAGGGGAGGGGAGCGGAGGGGACATGACATGAGAGCTTTACTAATAATAACACCAATGTGCAGCTCATGATTTTTCACCCAGCAAGTCACACTCAGGTCAATCATTATAATATTCCCAACGCCAGCTGGACTTAATGGGTTTCACCAGACGTACGTGAGTCCTGCTCTCATCTGATGCTGTTTTATAGGGTCTCATTGTTTAACAATTATGAGAGGCTTCATGGAAAAAAAAAAAAGCAAGGATATGTTGAGATGATAATCTGTAGCCAACCCGCCATGACATTTTTAAATGTTCTGTAAATGTTTTACCCCATTTATTAACGATCATGGAATGTTTCGTCATGATTTATCAAAGCAATCTATAAAATGTTCTGGAATATTAATAGTGGCCTTTTTTTAATTTTAAATTAATCAGTATATTCGTGATATTGCAAATGTTTAACCATAACAGTCTGAGAAGATGTATCATACATATATTACAAGGACATTACATTAACATCATCTTCGGAATGTTTCCTCCTAACTTTGAGGGAACATTCACACGTTTGGGAAGGTTGTGGGAATGTTCACCCTTGGCTGGGTATGAAGGGAGCTTAGTGTTAAATGGGTCAGAGCTGCACAGTGCTGATGAATGCACCTGAAGCCCTAATGTTTCATCCGTGTGTTTTAGCATTGTACAGCACAAGCACCATAACAGCACATGAAGGGACTAGAGCCCGTTTTTTCTGCTGGGAAGAAGAGTAGCTTTGTTACGCAGGAGGTACACACAAAAGCGGCGGGAAAACCCGTAGCTCGGTTAGCAGACGTGCATGGAGAGAGAAGGGCTATCATTCTAAGCAACATTTCATTTTTACCCTTGGATGAGTTTAGATGACTTACATGGTGTTTTCGTTCGATTCTCGTCATGCTCAAAGGGTGTGAGAACAATTCCGATGATTTAACATGGAAACTGGTGCATCTCGGCGTTTGGAAACAGGTGTTGGTGCCAGATAGCAAAGCGCAGACCATTACAGCTTCAACCACTTCTTCATAGACGTGATCAAAGCCCGCGCACAGCAGACATGCTGCCCCGAGTCTGTGTCGTGGCCGTGTCGGCGAGAGCAAAGCGCGAGCCCTCGTCACTCCCACGCAGCACTCGCCTGACTGCAGCGAGCAGATGTTTCGCCAGACGAGGTGATTCATTAGCAATGGGTGCATCAGAGTACCTGACGCGGTAAAAGAAATGCATTAACGTCGACGGCTCGTAACGGAAAGCAGCTGTCTCCGCGCCTCTGTCTGAGAGCAAACGCAAGAGACCGAGGCGCATTCAGCCTGCATCTGTACTTAATTACTCCGTTAATGTTGAATGATGAATTGAAGATGCGTTGCAGATGTAGCTGTATCCTCCAGTCCATTTTAAAGAGTCGTTAGGCTATATAATAAAAAAAGACGGTATTGCTCAGGTTCTTTGCTAAGATAGAACCGTGAACAAACTATCCACACACTCGTCAGCCATCCAGCAGCTAGGGTGTTTCCTCACACTTCGCACCTGCCATTTCACCCCTGCTATAAAGTGTTATTGTAGCATTTAGAGTTTTTAAAGGTGGCTTTCAAGGGGGAGGCTAACCATTGCTGCTAATCACATCACAGCGCACTGCAGCATACGCACATCGCTTGACATTCATCTTAAACTAGCCAGACTAACCTACTTCCCCCGCTCACCAAACCATTCACGTTTTAGTGTTTAATCTGTGGTGATATTCAGGAACTGATCTGGACTAAACAGGAGCAAACAATGCTTTGCTCCTATACTCAGAAATCACAGTAAGATTTCACCCCCCTGTAGTAGGAATGCATTACAATTCTTCTTACTCCGGTTAGGTGCTCCACGTCCAGACCCTTGAACAACGGAACAGGGGAAGTGTGTGCTTGAGCACACCGCTCCAACTCACCAACGCCTGATGGCACCTATCATAACATAAAATTGCGATCCGCACTAAATCAGTGATGGATTTCACACAGATTCACCACTCCCTGGTCACACCTCCGGAAGGTGCTATAGGAGAAGCACAGCTGATAATAAAGTGCAATAGTCATAGCCAAAAAAAGCAGACACCATGGAGCACTTTATCACCCCTGCCTATAGTGCACTTAAGAAGACACAACACGGTGAGCCAGACCACACAGGAGGCAGAAATCAGCTCTGCGCCATTTCTCACTTCTCCGAGTTTAAGGTTCTCTGACAGGCAGAGAGATGTTTGTTATTACATATATGTGTTATCATGTGCATACTTTTTGCAGGGTGCGCATGCCATGTGCCGGGCTGCCCAGACTCCGCGTGTGAGGCTCGTTGTGTGCAGCTGTTCACTCTCAGGGGAGCACTGTTTTCTTCAAACCCACCAGCCAGAAGACCGCCGGATTCGAGCCAGAATTTTAACGAGCTTGTTCCACGTTCATAAGCCGTGTACAGGTATGCTAGACGAGAAGAACGTGGGCATCGTGACTTCTTTTCTTTAGCTCATTACCTTTGCTATTTTTATGTTTAGTACAGACTCAGGCGTGCATGCTGTTAGGCAGAAGGGGCTGCAGCTTCTGGCCCTTCCCCCAATGTTCTGTGGGACCCTGCGGAGTTGAGACGACAACATCTGAAATTACTTCAAGGCATATTTTCAGGCCACTCAAGCCATTTGAAACAGGTGACATATGTGGACTGCACTTGGAGACATTTGTCAACCTTTAGCAAGCAGTTCTGACAGCTCTCTCACAGTGGCCTCTTGTTGCCATGATCACACACTGCAGCCATGTCTCATGCAATCAGCGTTCAAGCACACACTGCTCCAAGGCCCCTACAGACATATGAACATACGCACTCTCAAACGTCCACACACACACACACACACACACATGCGTTCATTTTCAAGGCCTCTGTTGTCATCTGATGTAACATCTCCATCAGAGGCAGACATGCTCCCACCTGTTCTCAGAAGGCTTGAGCGTGATTAGTGGTTACAGAGGGAGGTGTGAGGCTCCAGAACAGAAGGTCTGACTCACATCAAGGTGCTTCCTTTATAGATCACTCATTGGCTAATCACTGCTGCAATGCTCGTTCTTGATAAGGGCCTCTTTAAAAGATAGCGGCATATGGGATTACTGCATTTGGTAGCTTGTGCTGTGTCTGAGGAACAACATGTAGGCTATGACACTTGGAATATGCTCATTTGTGCCAGTGTACTCACCACCAGCTTTATCAGAAACATACGTGTTGCTCCTGTACTCATGGGCCAATCCATGAGATTCACATGTCACAGAGGCGTATTATATAAGCGCACTATTACAGACTAGCCCATCGCTTGGCTTGAATAATTTGTCAGCCATCCCCTACACCATTCATCACTGCTCACTCTCCACCCACAGGGACCACTGCTGACCAGATATTATTCGGATGCCCCACCATTCTCAACACAGCAGAGACGGTGCCAGAGTAGTGGGTGTTGTGCTGGTATGAGACTATCAGGCCCAGTAGTGTTACTGGAGTTTTTACACATGTCAGTGTCACTGCTGGGTTGAGAACGGCCTGACACCCAAAAACTTCAGGACAGCAGTGGTGCTGAGCTGAAACGGAGTTGCATAATGCATGATGGATGTCTCGGGTTTTCGGGGAAACAGATGGGCTATGATCTCTGCATGTTTTTGGTAAGTAAATACTTCTATTAAAGTTGGAGTTGAGTGAATACAGTGAGGAAATATCATGGGGCACAGACTTAACTATGATCAAACATGTAGATTAAGATACCTATAAGAAATTGAATTTTGCCAAATATAAGAATAATTGGGATGGATATCATAGTTGGGCTGCCATGGGTTAGGTCACAGTACTAA
Organism: Electrophorus electricus; assembly: GCF_041902795.1. Taxonomy (NCBI): domain Eukaryota; kingdom Metazoa; phylum Chordata; class Actinopteri; order Gymnotiformes; family Gymnotidae; genus Electrophorus; species Electrophorus electricus. The sequence goes on along the minus strand of NC_137521.1, from coordinate 7,578,452 downwards.
TACACCAAGTGCACATTAAGAGACAACAAGCAGAAGCTATTTAGTTGTATGCTTAACGTGCAGGTAAAATGATGTCATCTATTTGACATTATTCCTCATCTGCCAGCCTCGTATGGATTCAGTGTATAAACGACACTAATATGGCGCACAATGCAGTAAATTAACAGGAAGTGTTAAATGGAAAACACGATGAAAACATTCCGCTGTGATGTGTTTTTGTTTCTATAAACAGTTAAGTGGACTGATTCTTTCTTAATAGTGGTTGTAAGAGAGAGATGGGCTTCATCCAAGAGCACACACACACACACACAAACACATAGCATCATGGCATCATAAAATGAAGCTGATTTGGCATATAGTGGATATTAACCTCACCAAATCTCCCCCTAAACAACAATGGATCACAGTGCAGCTTCGTGACTGTGGTTTGGTGTAATTGCTGTATTATATAAATGATTGTTTCAGTCATGAGTTTTCAACAAATGCAGTATCATAACACAAGATTATGGACTCCCTTGCACCTCATAATAGGACTATAGTGACTAGTTCAACCTTGAAAACACACACACAAACACACACACTTGGGTGTCACCTGGGAGAATGGGCTACAAATTGTCCAGCATTTATATTGGAGGTCTGAAGGGAGGCTGTGCAGGTGTTTGCTTGTCTGCCATGCTACTCTTGACCACCTCTGAGCCACCCAGCAAGTCTCTGTGCTCACGGTCCATCTGTAAACACTAATATAGTGCAAAACACACACGCACACACACACACACACACACATGCACACACACTTTGTGATATAGAACCCTAAGTCCATCCTGGTGGTTTCTGTGTGCTAAGCTGTGCTGTTTTAGTTTGCATTTTTTAGATTTTTTTACAAGCTAAACAGCAGAACACAGAGCCACCAACAGACCCAAGCAAATGTACACAGTATAATGTTTTGCTTTTCTTTTCTTCCAGCTATTCCAGCTCAATCCAAGGGCTAGGGACTACCATCCCCTTGCTAATTTACAGATACAAAGTGACAATTTTTATGTCTTTTAATGACATAATTTTAAATGTGCTGGTGTCAGTGAAGCAGGGTGTGGGAGGGGCTTTTTTCTGAAAGCTCTGAAAGAAAAGTGGACTGATGCTGGCCTCTTGCTTCCAAACATCGTGCAAGTTTTCATAATTTAAGAAGTCCATCTTAATAATTTATCTACAGGTTAGGTGAGTATGACTTTGATTTACTCTGAAGTCTTATTATCCCAATACTATAAAGCATATTCCTTCTTTAAACTTGGAATTGCCACTATGTGTGAGAAGTGCTATTCAAATAAACCTGCCTTGCCTTGAATTGCTTTCTTTACTTTGCAAACAGGTCTAGGTTTATGGACGTCTTTGTTAAACAAAATTTGTTTTCTTTGTTGTCAAATATTGAGATAAAGAGGTAGTTTCAGTTCAACATGTACTGCTGGGCACTAAATATACAAGCAGCACCAATCCCTGCTTTCACACTACAAGGGAAAGGCTGGGGTAACTCTAACACGACTGCCATTAAGTAATGGAGTATTGGTGCAGAAAGGTATAGTGATGCTAGATCACCAGATCTTTTTTACACCCCCTGCCCCCACCGCCAAAACACACACACACACACACACACACACACACACACACATACTTCTGGTGAGATTATTTACCTAGGAACAGCCTGCCATGTTCACTCCAATCACACAGCTCTGTGTAAATATATACAAGCCCAGTAATTCTGAGATCTCTCCTCACAATGTAATATGTGGTCCTTGAACAATCTCGGTAAACATGGTTTCAGAGATGCCAAGCCAGGAAAAGCAAAATGCTGCTTTGTTATTGCTGCTGTTGTTCTCTTCTTTATTTTTGATGGAGGTCTATCGAATGTATTTGATCTTAAATAAGCGCTACGTGTCACAGTGATGCTGCTGTCTTTCTGGCACAAAAGTAATGGAACATGCACATTTGTTCAAAGGGTTTGTTTGTTCTACATCGTTTGGTCTGATGGTAAACAACAGTTCTGCTCCAAATCGGAGACTCACCAGGGATCTGGCTGCGCTGCAGCATCCAAGTAAATCACTTACTACACCTTTAAATCTCCGCCTTAAATGACTCAAGCAATAAAGCCCAATCCCATTTCACCCCTTGCCCCTACCACTTAGCTCCACCCCTCCGTTTGATGCATTTATGCCTAGAAGCAGGGTATCCTGATTTAGAGTTAGAGCTACATGGCCCTACAAACATAGGGCCTTCAGAAGCGCATTCCAAACTCAGTTCCAAGGGGTAAGGGGGTACTCAAACACAAAGGATAGTGGGAAAAAAAGACATTTGTTTAACGCACCTGCTTCACCTGTTAAGTGATGAGGACCTAGGCTCTCCTGACCTCTCAGGGGTTCTCATAAGTAGTTGTAGTCGTATTTTACTCTCGCTTTTATCAGCCAGAGTCTGAGAACACATCACTGGAAGTGGCTGGCTGGCAAGCACGCAGGACACAGACAGTCCAAGACATGCACTGCCAGCTAGCTTAGTGAGACTGACCACACATAGATGTACTACAGGTTAGCAAATCAATGTAACATCACTCTTATTTATTGACATCAAACTTGGAGAAGAGAGAACACGAGTTTTTCTGATTGTTGTTCTCGCAGTACACTCTCATGGTGTGGTTTTTTTTCCTATTTTTCTGACTAGAAGGGTCGTTCTGCTTCACCCTCTTAATGTAAACACTGGCACCTGCTTTGTCAGGATGGGAGACGGGGCCCCGCACAACTTGCTAGTGAGCATATGGGGTCAACCGGCTCTGGGAGAGGAAGTTTCTTAATTTTTAAAATTCTGCAGACATATCTGCTACAATACTCATGCATGTGCACGCACAAGCGCACACATCATTTAGTGATATCAATACAGTCTCACTGTCCCCCGAATCAATTGTAATTCGTATCTGCAGTATGATGCATATGTCTCCACAATGAGCTGACACCTTGGAGAGATAAAGTGACATATTTATTGATTATTCTCATGTTTGATGATGTAGAGTTCTCATACTGAAGGGGTAAAGAGCAGGGGGTTACTGCCACAAAGCCATTAGGATAAGAACGCTGTTGTTTAAAGGTGCTTCTTTGTAGTGTAAACTCTGTGGGATACAGGTTCACGTTTCCCCTGTGTGTGTGTGTGTGTGTGTGTGTGTGTGTGTCACTTTGCCTTAGGTGAGTCCAAGTGTAGACCAAGACAAAGAGATGGGCCAGTATGATACGGAATTGAGAAGAGATTAAATAAAATGACTAAGAGCATAACCAGTGGTCATTTGCTGGGTCCAGGAAGCCACATTTAGTTCATAGCTTAACAAAGCTTACGACAGTAAACATTAATATGGGCCCTTTTTGTCTGTTTTTAACATTCAAAACTAAGAAATAAATAATATGTAATAGACAAAAGTAACCATGTATCACATACAGCTTCAAAGAGCTGCAGGAAGCGTGCACAAACTAAATGCATGTTGCCCTTATGTATTTTTCTACAAGATGCTAATCAAGGTCACACAGCTCACAGTCAAATCAGGGCAGGCGGAGCAATACAGGGCAGGCGTAGGCGGAGTCAGAAACCAGTCAATGTAAACGGGCAAAGAAAAGAAGCACAGCGCAGGAAAAAGAGCAGAAATTCGAGAATAGTCCGAGGTCAAAAAAATACGGAACGCGGGATCCACAAAGATATGCAACAGGGACACAGCTGTGAGACCTGGAGTGAACACAAGCACCGTCACACTGCAGAGTTCGTGAACACTGTTTATACAGAGTCCAGGTAGTCAGTGTACAGATGTGTGATGACCAGTGATAAGGAGGCCGGCAAAGCTGATCCGTGGACGTAGCAGGGGGCGGGTCAATACAAAAACGAGCTAGACTGCAAAACTAACACTGGTATTGGTTCAGATACAGTATATTGTAGAGACAAAGCCAAGTAAAAATTACTCCAGCAGATAACAAAAATGAGCCAATTACATGTACTTGAGTACGGCAACAAGAGTAGTACTATCTCTCTCTCTCTCTATCAAATTGGTTATCTGGATGCTTTCAGTATACATTTATACTGTAAATGTACTTGTAAATACTGCAGATACATGGATACAATAAAACCGATATATCCGTATTTATTATGTACATACACAAAGCATCCAGACATCTCGATAGAGGTCAGTGGTGTATGGCGCATATGGGAGAACAGAGGTTACTATTGACTGACTTCAGACTACATAGAATTTGTCTAAAATTAAATACGTACAGTATTGCATGTTGGTACGTTCTATCCCTGTTATATTTTGTTTAATTGTACAGGCAGCTGGATAAACCCAGTGAACTTACTGAACCAACCGTTCATTCATGCAGCTACCTCTTAATACAGCGGCTTCAAATCAAACACCTCAAGAGACGGAGAAGCAGTTGTATGCGCTTGCTTCGTGCTCGCTTCTATATATCATTTTCTAGGCTTGACTGGCAAATTGGCTAAGACACGAGAAAAGCTCCGCTTCGTGTCGACACGGCCCGAATTCTCAATAGTGCAGACGTTCATTTGCGCTCGTGGCGTCAGAGGCTGCACCGCGTGCAATTTTCATGCCTCTCTGTCTCGGGTGCCTGTGCACTCTTGGCAAAACCACATGTGGATGAAATTGCCTTGATTTCACACGCGGATGAGTCCTCTGGAGGCCGTGCTGGACCGGAGGTGCCGAGCAGGACGTATTAAAGAAGCTGGACCAAAGGCTTCTTGGGGTTCAGTGAGTTCGTGTGCCGCGCAGAAGACAGACGGTGAGGGAGTCTTCCTTCAATGTGGGTACGTACGTTTTTATTGCTTCAATTGCCCTGTTTGGAAAATAGAACTTGCATTTTTTATGCATCTGTTTATTATTAATTATAAAGAAATAAAGGTTTCTGCAGTATATATATATATATATATGAATGAATGAATGAATGAGAGAGGGAGAAAGAGAAGCAGACAGAGAGTAATTTATCTTCTCCAAAAGCATGTTAGAGAGTGGTCTGTGGAGAGAACTGTATTGTAAGCACTGTTACTTAAGGGAGCAGCAAAGCGACTGTGCTCTGCAGGGTGAGCTGAGACTCCTACTGCTCACTGACTTAGCGTGGTTAAAGATGAAATCAGTGCACAGAGCCGTGGCCTGCAAGAGCACTCTAGGGGAGAGTTTCCCCCAGAATGCCTTTCACTGACTTGTTATCAGCTTTAGCTAACCAACCACCCACCCACCCACCCACCCACTTACCCACCCACTTACCCCCAAAGAGCTTTTACATGTGTGTGTGTATTCCTTTGTGTGTATCTCACGTGATACCTGCTATGTGGTCCTTCTCTCTATGGTCCTTTAATATTAGACAACACTATACTAGCCCTAGACTAGCTCCAGTATGACCTGAGTAGAATTTGTTTACTGTGATGTTTGAGTGGCTTGTGTATGTGGACCTCTCTCTCTCTCTCTCTCTCTCTCTCTCTCTCTCTCTCTCTCTCTCTCTCAATGTTACATTGCCCCTGCATGCATTTCTTTAGCTCCTTGGACATTGGTCATGAGTGTTTTATCAGTAGACCCAAAGTAAATATCAAGAGTTGTTTGAAATCACAGCGTATCACACCATCTACTTCTATTTAACCGTTTAATCGAGTTATATACACATGTCCCACTCCTCCTTCAAGTCTTTTACATTTAAACTTGTATAGACTACAATTTTTCCATTATGAACTTTTATGCATCACTGCATTTCTTTATTAAACACACACTGTGCCAGTCGGTGCACAGGGAGGCCCATCTGCCGTGTTCACTCAGCTCTTTGACAGTTCATGATGAGCATGTGTGCCTGTGTGTGTTTCTCTCTTTTTGTTGTCCTCTCTGCCTTTCTCTCGTTTTCTTTCAGATCATCTCTGCATCATAATTTCTGTATTTAACAGGACAGATGGCAATGTTTGAAAAACTCTTTATTTATAAAAACACTGATTCAGGCATCTGTTGTGAATGCCCTGTGTTTCTCCGCATGTTTGCGTTGTTAGAGTGATCTAAGGCGAAATCAAATGACAGCCCTGCTCCACGTGAAACCTGCACTTGCATCTCGAAGGAAATTGCATAATACTTAAAGATTAATGCACCAGCTAATATGAAACTGTCAAACTCATAAATGCAGCAGAAGCTGAGCTTCTATCTTCTGATTATCTTCTGTGACAAAAAGGTGTGTTGTCTTCGGCTGCAAATATCAACGGAATCTGAAGAACCAGCAATGGAAAATTCACAGTCCAAGTCAGTCATGATGGTGTTGGGTCGTGGTGTGGTTCACTGTTGTCCACCAGTGACGTCACTCAGCAACTTTCTGGAAGTTTTGGAGTGTCTTCGGGGCTTTCTGTCAGTTTACTTGAATTCAGTATTTTTAAAGAAATTAACTTTTAAATACATTTTAAAGACATGTTTTGGGGTTTTTTTCATTTTAATTCACATTGCCTACATTTTCTCAGTAGCTAAGATAATGTGAAATCTTCAGGGAGTTCCATTAGGTGGTGCTTAGCATTTAACGACTAGCAAAGTGGCCGCACAGTGATGTTTAAGATGCAATGAGAGGCTTGTTGTGGTCTTCCTCCAAACATAACAAACAAAAAACATCAAACAAATTTTTTTTAATTATTATAATACACAACTTATTACGCACATCATGGCGCACCCTTGCTCCTAAAAGGGGTGTGTTGAGAAAAGGAGGGATTTCAGAGGGACTGGTGGGCAACCCGCATGAAAACCCCCCGCTTCTGTCCGGCTAAATTTAGCTCACCTGTGTGACTTTAGTCTTTAACCCTAGCACACTGTGGGTCTAAACTGTAGAGAGGTTGTGTGTATTTAGTGTGTGTGTGTGTGTGTGTGTGTGTGTGCATGGCAGAGCGGTTAAGGGGAAGCGGCCGTGTTCCGGCAGCGGCTGTCCGAGAGGCTGCAGCGTGTGTCGACTAATTAGCTCGTTATGGTGGCAGGTGACAAACGGGCGATAGCTGTGCCGCTGTGGCGTTAGCTGTCATCATGCTAGCTGCTGTGGCATTAGCACGAAACAGAAGAGCCGGAAATGTCAGTGGGATTGCTGCAGCCACTAAATGTCACTGTGCCTCTGCCCTCTCTGCCTACGTTCCCCTACAGCTCTGGCTGGGTGGGAGACGGCACCAGAAACCTGTTTTTTTAACCCTTCACCCTCCACACTTACCTGGGCTTTCTTCGAAGGTGTTTACAGTCAGCTTTGTGTTTCACCTCTCTGCTAGGGTTGAAGTCTGGCCGAGGAACCTGTAGTTCACGACACTTTAGCTGGGTTTGAATGCAGCTTTGAACTGCACTTTCTCTCCAACTTGATAGTGTATATTCCAGTAAAAGAAAGGTAGTGAAATGTGTGTGTGTGTGTGTGTGTGTGTGTGTGTGTGTGTGTGTGTGTGTGTGTGTGATTGTGTGTCATGTGAGGTGAGCATGTGGTCTCATTAGAAAGATAAGAAAGAGGAGATAGTAAGCTCTGATTTGGGGATAATGGGTTCATGACCTCTCATAGTGCGAAGGTTATCGTAGATTGTCAGAAGAAAACATGGAAGAAAGATGAAGGAGGACAGGACAGGAAGGAGACGATCTGCGTGTGACAAACACTGCATTCTAATGTTCTCTCCAGCTCAGGAGATGAGTGATCAAAGCATGTATCATGTGACGAGAGCCACAGTAAACCCTCAGCGCTTCTACGATAGCACTGGAAATACTACTGGCCTATACATATTTAAGGTAATATATAAATATGTCTAACATGTTTTAAAGCTCACTTTATAACAGTTTGGACAAACATAATCAATACTCATGCAGTCACTGTATAAGTAATATAATGGGTTTTGGGTTTTATTAAAGTATCCCTTGTTATCCATGAAGGACACTGCACTCATGCATGCTCATAAGTGTCAACAATTAAAGTGTCCATGCCTGCGTTTGTTCTTTTTTGCATTCTTATCAAGATGTAAATCGGTGTGTGTGTGTGTGTGTCTGTGTGGTTGGGTGGGTGTGCTGTGAGGGAGAGGGAGACAGAGAGTAAGATGGGCTAATGATGCATTTCTGGATGTTGATGTGTGTGATTGAGAAGCCGCTCTTGCCTCGTTGACCTGCTGTGCAGGTCCAGTCTGGTCGGCCCTCCTCTGAGTGTGTGCATGTGTATAGTTAATGGTGTGTGCGCAAGCTCAGCCCTGCTCTTCCATCATGTGTCATTAGCAGCGTGAGATGCTGTCACTTTAGCCTCTAGCCCTTCATCAGCTGCCTGGCGGCGGAAGCCATACTGGGTCAGAGGAAAGTGCTCCGCTCGGCTCGGATGGGCCACGATCCAGCAGGTGAGGGCCCTGCTGCTCTCTGCCTGGCTCTGCTCCAGCACGCTGTTTCCCTGGCTGGTCTCTTTGGGCCTGTCCCCAGTGAGCTGGCCTCTGCTGGGTGGGCTTTGGTGAGGTTTGCTCTGCTGGACTGATCTCTGTTAGGCTCAGTAACACACTGGGCTACTGAGCCAGGACTCGTTTGATTGGGGAGACAAACACACACACACACACACACACACACACACACACACACACACGCACACATATATATGATGTCCAAATGATACCAACTCTACAACTGTCATATTCACAAAATCACCTAGGTAAATCTATACATGCACAGGTAAACAGACATGATTTTCATTAGCTAATAAGCACCAACATCTCCCCACACAACCATTCATGTAGTGCTGGGACCACAGCTTGATGACCACTGTGCTCAAACTAAACTTAGCAGCAAGGCGGATGTGTAGGAGCAGGTTCCCTCACCCAGGAATTTATGATGAAAGGAGAACCATTACTTGAGAAATACCATCCATGTTTGGAAGATAAGCCTCATTGGAAGCAATCTGCCTCCCCTGACTTTTTTGGCAACAAGAAATAGGTGTACATTTTTGCAGTTGAGTAGTACATATTAGCCCTGTCACTGCAGTAATATTCCATGTATCAGCAATCAACCGTTAATGTTCTGCGCCAGCCATGCTTTGATGTCCCAGCTCGGAGTGTCGTGGGGCCTTTTCAGCAGAATCCAATTCTCCCGGCACTGCACAGGACCAGCCGAACAGCTCCATTTCAGGAAGATCATCATTTTTGACATTAAGCATCCTGGTGCAGAGTCATTATATGAAGAGGCATTTGAGGTGATGGCCAGCAGCTTCACTCTCCACGCTATTTCCTACACAGCGAGGGGCTGGAGAGCATCTGTTTTTGCCTTTTAGAATTTCAAAGCTCTCCCGTAGAGAGCTAGTGACAGAATGGCTCAAGTTGGTATGGAAATGTGTGCTCAAGTGCAGAACACTAAAGTAGATTTACTCAGTTCCTACACACACATACACACACACCTCAAGCCCACATTGTGGATACCCTACTGGTTCCGTTAATTCTTCAGGATAAATTATCACACACCACTACCACACAACTTTAAACCAGAGGTCTTCAAATACAGACCCTGAGTTTAATTTCAAGTCTTGGATTTTGTAGATACTGGTAGTTAATTGAACAGTTCCTAATAACCATCTGTCTGCTTTATCATAACACCTGATTCCCAGGTAAAGAGAAGGTGAAAACAACATTAAAAGCCTGGCGTCAAAGACAAAATAAACAGCTTTAATGATGCGTTGATGCTTTGGTCATGAAACGTCCCCCCAAAACAAATTATAACTGAAGAAAGAATTACTGTATAAAAATTATATCACTCAGAAATAAAGCTACTAATTTTGATGGAAAGCCTACACAAAGCCTAGTTTTTGCCAACATAGCAAATTTATACTATTATATAGGAGATGCAAACACTGAGATACACACACTGCCCCACTGTAAGATGCTTTGAACTTTGGTAATGACTACTATACTTGTGTTTTGTAGTTTTGAGGGATGGTAGATTTCACGTGAATATTATTTCACAATTGGCTGAAATAGAAAAGGTAGTAATATGGTTAATACAAGTAAAACTGATACTACTACTCCCTATATGGAATATGGAATAGCCTTCATTGTTCTCTCTCTTTACATACGTTCACACATTCACACAGACACACTGCTACAGTCGCTTGATTTCCATTTGATTCCCCTTTCCTCCATGTTCAGAATGAGGGGGAAGTCGCTGTAATTGAGGTTTATACGCTTGTCTTGCTGAAAAACTGCAGCTCAAGTCTGGCAGAGGCTGCACAGTCATGCATGAAATTGCAAATGGAATTTTATTGCCCCGCATCCACTGCATTGTCCAAACAGGAATCGTAGGCAGGTTATGATCATCATAGCTTCGGAAAACCCGTGTCTAAGTCAGTGAGCACACATGCTGGCCTGTGCATTTGCAGTGATCTTCTTTCATCAAATTTTGCACAGTATGAAGTTTCTTTCTTTCCTCTTTTGAGTTGTCCCATTTGTCTAATCACTTTTCTCTTTGTCCCTGCCTCTCATTCACTCTCTCCGGCTGCTTCAGTTTATAGACACAGTGCATTCTGTATCATTTTTTGCTCACAAATGTGTAGCCTGCCCACTGACAAAAAAGGATCAGGAAAATCCATCAGAAGCTTTGATGAAGTTTTTATTCCATTAGTATGCGCTGAATTTCATGAGCACTAACGATAACATGTAAGCTGAAATGTTTGCTCTTGCCTCACTGGTTGTAATTCAGATGGTACTAATGAAATAAAATTCATCAAAACTTCTGTTGGATTTACCTGATCTTTTTTGTTAGTGTGTGCGTTGCATTGTTTATTTTTTTGGACATTCTACTATATGCTTCACACACCTACAGCAAATGTCTTTCTGTTTGTTTTCTTGTACTGAGTGCAACTGCATACCTTTTGTTGTTCATAAATGTACCAGACCTCAAGCAGTGCAGAATGAGCTTTCTACCACTGGAGCCCAAACTGCTCCTGCCCTAAATGATTTATTCAGCATATTAGCTTGAAATATTTTATTACAAACCTTTAAGCTCTAAGAAACTGACTTATAATGTTTCTTCTCGAGGTGATACAATTGTAAATATTTGTTTATAATTCCGAACCAGGCACTTAAAAACCCATTTAGGTATTAAGCTAATTCCCAAACTTTTAACTTGAAATTAGATTAAACGAGGCTACTATTCAGTTTTCTTCTACTATTCAGCTTCTTGCATTTGGACTCCAAATATAGAACCACCATTTTCATTTAATGATAAAATATTTTTAAGGACCCTCCTTTTCTTTTCCATTAAGCTTTAATGTTAAAAACAATCATCCTTAACAGGTGGAAGGTCTCAGACCATGCTTCATAAATCCCACCTAACAAAATGATTGCGACGCATCCAGATCAACGGAACATCTGGCTGCAGCATGTGTCATTAAGGGGCCAAGCGTGAAGGATAGAGCAGACGCGGAGACGGGACACTCGTGAACAGTGCATGCTGTCAATACTCCGGGAAACAGCAGGTTCAGCCCGCCCCTCGTCAGATCATTAACGAGCTTATTAAGTGGTCAGCCGTCGGAGTGGCTCTCCCGCTTCTGCGCCAAACTGCTCGCTGTGGCTTGCACATGGTTCGAAACGAAGCGTATATTCTTAACGAGGAACGTCACGCTTAACGAGCGCGTGATGACTGAGGGGAATTCTGAGCAAATAGTTTTGAGATTATAATCATCCATATTACTCGTCAGTGGCCAACGACGAGTCGCCGTAATAGGAAACTAACTGGGAGGCCAGCTGTGAAAATCAGTTCCGCGGGAACTGCCACAGGGAAGAGATTTGAGTCAAGGAAACGGGCTGTGCTTTTAAGTAATTTTTAGTTTTGGCCTTAATTGAGCCAAAGAGATCAAATAACACTACAACATGTTGGTTGTGCAAATTGCCTGTATGTATTATTAAATGGACCTAGAACGCTGTTGAGGAGTCAAACTGGTAAGAACTGGTTTTTAAACTAGTGCTCAGAGCCTTAAATTGGTATGAGCAGTTCATTTGTGTAGCTCACTATGTGTGAATTATTTCTATAGGCTATATATATGGTTTAGTCCTTGTTTACTGCAGCACATTAAAGTTTTCTGATTTTTGCCCTCATCATTTTAAAGGAGAAACCTTTAGGATTTTTTTTATTGTTTCATAGTTAATATAGTGTAGTTTGTTGTTGTTTTATTCAGTCATTATGGATAGCGTCGGGGCTTAATCCCGTGCAACTTGTTATACGCAGACTTCAGGTAATGTGAATTGCTGTTCTTATAGGATGTGAAGGCTACCACTTGACACCTGGAGTGGGAAGGAGGGTGTGACGTCACCTCTCTTCACCCATGGGGTGGAAGTGTAATTGTCAAACAGAACCGGAACATTAGGACTAAAGCCTGAGGAATTATGGGGAATGTTTTCTGGGAATGAGACCTCGAAATGGTGGTTAGGGACGGATTGCTGACAACACGTTTTCATTCAGAAGGACCACATCCACTAATCTCCACTGAATTGAACATCAGAACAGGAATCTCCTGGAAGGTCCAGACCACCTCTGGCACTGAGGCTGGGGATTCAGAGCACAAAAAAAGAATCCAGCCATGATTTCATGGTTACAATTTACTATCATCAAAATAAAATGGGCTTTGGAACAAAACGTTCCATGCTTGAGACTTTTTGGCAAATTACACTCATTTAATAAGACAAGGATGAGTAGTTTGAACTGGGTCCCAAATTACAGTCTACGTGCCTTTCTTGGCTTCTGAATGCCTTATTACCATCTAATTCCCCACTAGAATGAGGCAGTCGGACCATTACACCAACTTCTCTTCCTTTGCTTGGTTATATGGGTATAAAACCAGTAAAATTATCAAATAAAGCTTGTATGAATTAGATAGTTTGTACACTGGTATGCATGTGTACTGAGTTTGCAGTTAATGCGATTATTGACTGGCTTGATGAAATATTTTCATGCTCGTAAAGGAATGTTTCCTTTGGTGAATATCCTTTTTGGAATTCTTTGAGAGTCAGATAAATTGGTTACTGATGCCATGAGCTGCCTCTCTAGCTTTTGACAGTTTTGCAATCAGTTCCAGCTAAATAGAATCATAATTGGTGATATCATATCTATTGTGAGGCATAATCCGTTTGCATTTTCTCCCCCATTTTAGCATGGATCGCTTCTCTGCTAAAAATATGTTCAGTGTATCTCCTTCTTTCTCCATCTCTTTGTCTGTCACTCTCTCTCTAAACAGAGTGATCACACTGATTACCTGTCAGACTATAGACAACAGCAGAGTGGATCTCAGGCTGCCGTCTGACCGTGATCTCCTGCACACCAAGCTAACGAAGCTGCTAGTGATCCCACAGCTTATGTGAGAGACGGCGAGGACACGTTTAGTTGTGCAGCCTTTCCAACCGAGTTTCCACATTCCAATGTAAAACTGGCCAGTACATGCGGTTCAGCACTCTGTTGATCATCTGTTGAGAGCCGAGTGCAAACGCTTACCAGCCACTGTCACGGGTTCGGGTGTGAGACAGGAGACATCCCTCATCACACATCATCTGCTTGCCCCAGCTGCCCTTTTTACTGTTGTGTTGGTGGTGGTGGTGAGCGCGTAATGGGGCAATCATCTTTCTGCACTGATTTCTAGACAACCAGGATAAATAGGATCATATCGTGTGCTCTGTAAAAGCCTTTTACATCTATATTTGTGTGTCTTTGTGTCTATGCACTTATGTCCTGATGAGTAACATCTCTGTACGTGTTGTGAAGTGGGAGAGAGAGGGTGGTTTAAGAAATAAAATACTTATTACCTCATTAAATGGCACATTTAGTGGTTTGACAGCCAGTCTAATTTACACGACCCATGATAATTATAACAGTTAATTACTTTTGAGAGGTATGCATGTATGAGTGTGTCTGTCCATCTTGTGTACATGCAAGTGCCTGTGAGTCTGTGCACGTGTATGTGCCTGTGCAACTGTATTTGATATACACACACACACACACACAACAAAATTAAGGTGCACTACATGCAGAGCTCTTATGATAAAACACTATCGAATAAAAATATAGAACTAAAAAAATTTATGTATAGATACCTGGGCATCTGTGCATATATGTGAGTTTGTCTGAAATGAAGAATGAACCTTTTGTGAGTGTTTTGTGAGTGTCTGACCTTCTGTATAATGAAAGAGGATTGCATAGGAATATGGATCCCGGTGTGGATCTGGCTAGAGATAAGGCAACCTCACAGCTGAAACCAACAGCAATATTCTCTATTGAGTCCTGTTTTATGAGAGTGGGTGTGTGTGTGCGTGTGTGTCGCGTGCGTGCATGTACATGCAGTAGGTAGGGAGTGGGGCCTGATTCCTGCATACCAGCTGACTTCACATTTTCATCATTATTCATATCGAAAATATGTCTGAAATAAACTGTGTGGAAAAGGTCCATTATCTGCAAAACACCATCTTGTGTGTTTGTGTGTGAGAGTATGAGTGGGTGTGTATGTGGGTGTGGGTGTGTGATTTTTTCAGAGTAAGGACTAAGAAATGTTAGAACAGGCTCAGATAGTCAGAAGTGAGAGAGAGTGAGTTAATGTCTGCTGCAACTACTTATTTTCCCATTTCTGAAAGCAGAAAGCAGTCGGTGTTCTCAACCTCCCGCTTCCATAGACCACATACACCCCAAATTATACTTACAAACTGAGCACTACCATAATATACACATCATGAAAGAAATAGATGCTTTGTTATAGAAAAAACTTGAAAGAAAGCATTAATGAGCTTTTTTGTGCGTCTTTGTGTGGGTGTTGTCTGTAGGTGTGTGTGTTTTGTGTGTGTGACCCAACAGCCATACAGACTACAGTCTGATAACGTTATCTGTGTAGAATGGTGAAATATGTGATTGGCATGTCCATCGTTGCTCTAGGAAAAATTCTTATATATGTCATCTCTCTTTTGTTCTTGTTATGGTTTGTGACCCAGTGGAGCAGGAAAAATGGAGACATGACTGACCCTTGCTGTAGCATGCATGCATCTGGCCTCTGGTTTGATGAACTGTAATATGCATCTGTTTTTGTGTGTGTGTGTGTGTGTGTGTGTGTGTGTGTGTGTGTGTGTGTGTGTGTGTGTGTGAGCACACTTGTGTGCCCATGTGTGGGCCGCAGTACTAATCTGCCACGTACTGAATGGTCAACATTTAAAACCAGCACACAGAAGGCCACATAGAGCCCCTTTTACAGGGCGACACTAGAGAATGTCCTGACCAGCTGTCTCACAATCTAGTATGAGAACCACACTGTCTCAGACCGCAAGTCTCTACAGCGGCTCGTGAGAACAGTTGAGAAGATCACTGGGGTCTCTTCACCCACCATCAACACCTCCTACAGCATGTGCTACGTTCATGTGGCCACCAGCATTGCGGATGATCCTTCCATCTCTCTCACTGTCCTGCCGTCTGGCAGAAGTTATCAGAGCATCTGTACTTCTCATACAGAGACTTACCCCCCCAGTCCTGCTGCTACAGATACTGACCCCTAACCTGCTTTGTGTTCATGCACTCCCGGGTACTGTGCTGTTGTGCTGTTGTTGTGTGTTGCACCATGAACCAGAAGAAATGGCCCTTCAGAACCTCCTGTGTGCACCTCTCCTCTTCCCAGCATTATTTCGGTGTCCTCTCCTCCTTCACTGCTCCATCCTCTAGTGAATAAAGGCCTTGCTTGCCGCTGCTAGCCCGCTCTCGAGCGCTCACGATGACTCCGGCAGTTAGTCATCACTGAAGGCGTGGTCAGTATTGTGCATGCCCACAACCTGACTTAAGAACCACGTTAGTGGTGCATGCATTACATTCAAGCATCAACAAAGCAGTCGATCCTCTCTCTCCCTCTCTCTCTCTTTCTCTCTCTCATTTTCTCTCGCTCTCTCGATGTGTGTGTGTGAGAGAAAGAGAGTCTGG
>NC_137521.1:7550000-7557500 GCF_041902795.1 Electrophorus electricus | reverse complement strand
GTATAAAAGTAAAGTGTCTGTCAAGGCTTGCCTTGCTTTGCTTCGGCTAGAGATGCCAGAATGTGTCTAAGATCAGCACAGATCAGAGTGTGTGCCTGGTAAGCTGCAGGCTGCAGGCAGATACTGATTCAAACACACCTGTCATTGTGTGGCTCAGTCTTTCCTGACTGGTCCGCCATCACAAACCTAAAGTCAGGTGTAACAACAGGAAGTAGTGGAGGTGCCAGGCTCTCTCTCTGTAAAGAAAATCTGAGTGTGTCCAGTGGCTTCGTAGCTAGGGAAATTTCACAATATGTTCATTTCCCACTCTGTCTCTATGTAATTACAAGAAGAAGAAGAAGAAGAAGAAGAAGAATACATTCCACAAATCAACAATCAAAACAAAACAAAATATTAAAACATCAATGAAGGCCAAACTAAAAAGTTTTAAGAAACTTTTTTAAACAATCCAAAGTAGGAACTTTTCAAATAGGGTCAGGTAGCGCATTCCATTATTGAGTTGCTCTGCGGATTTTAGTTTGCAAGAAGGCTGCTGTAGAGTGACAGAACTAACAGAGTGTAAAGATTTAGAAGGAATATAGAACTTCACCAGGTCACAGGGGTAAACTGGGACTAAACCTGAACGCCTTTATATGTTTAAATAAGAGTTTTAAAATCAATACGAGCATGCACAGGGTGCCACTGTAGCTCACTGAGTGCTGAAGAAATACGAACATGAGGAAAAAGTGTGAGTGAGAACTCAGCAGCAAAGTTTTGCACATACTGGAGTCTCTGGAGAGACTATGAAGGTAGCCCAGCAAACCAACATTACAGTATTAGAGTGTTAGTCCGACTGCCAAGAAACAGACAGAAAGGCATGCACATGTTTCTCTGCATCTGAACACCACATATGAAGAGTAAAATTGCTAGATGTAAGGATAGATGAATAATCTTAGAAAACTCAAACTAAATTTCATAATGATCTGCCCCAAAGTTAACATAAACAGGTAACACTAAATAGTAATGACCCAAGAACAGATCCTTGGGGGACACCTTGGTAAACCCATACAGTATTAGATTTATTACTACCTAACAAGATAACCTGAACCGTTGGAAAGGCACAGTTCCAGATGTACCCATCTTAACAGCAGAGTGCGGAAAACTCAGGCAGCACTAAGGTCCAACAAATTGAGGATGTTAAGAGCCCCTGAGACTGGGGCTCATTCACAACCCTTTGTAAGGCAATTTAAGCACTATGCCCAGCTCAAAAATGAGACTGAAATGCTTCAAGAAGTTTATATTGTAATAGGTGTTCTTGAAGTTCGGCTGAAACAACTCACTCAAGGACATTAGCCAGAAACAGAACATTAGAAATCTGGCGATAGTTTGTGCGGCTCTCTCTCTCTCTCTCTCTCTCTCTCTCTCTCTCTCTCTCTCTCTCTCTCTCTCTCTATCTATCTATCTATCTATCTTTTTCTCCCTCTCTTCATGGCATCACCCTCTCCAAAATCCTAAAGAACATAATTTATTTTACACTATAACTTTTAAGCATTCAACACATAAATAATATGTTGAAATAGTCAGTGTTTTGAAAATGTGCACTCACTTTCTAAGCTGGCTGGGTCAGGCTTCTTATGGCATTTCCTCTCAGAACAAACACTTCAATGGCATATGGTGATGAGCTTTGGCATACCTCCGGGGGTCCTATGGCGCTTCAAACTATGACACTATTGCGTCCTACACCTGCCCCTCTCCCGCACCCCCAAAAAATCCTTTATCCTTTAAATTTGTTTGCTTCTCCATGGCTGGACACTGTAGCCCTGTTTTAGAAGAGTCCCAGAGCACCAGACACCTACTGATGGCATTGACCTTTCTTGGCTGCCCACCTGCATCTAGAGCCAGGGGTGGTGGGAAATCTGCCATTAGCAGCTCGGTCTTTCCAGCTTTTCAACTCACTGGCAGTGGGCACATAGTCACAGCACTGGCAAGAGAAAGGGAAAGTGAGGATGTGAGAGATAGCCAAGGGCGGGGAATGGGGGTGTGGTTTGTAAGGTGATATTTTTAAATGTAGCGTTTCAAACCTTTCACTTCTGTCAAAACTGGAGGTGAAAACTCAGCATGGTTTTAATGGAAAATTTATTCTGCCCCTGACACACTGCTGTGTGTGTGTGTGTGTGTGTGTGTGTGTGTGTGTGTGCGCGCGTGCGTGTGTGTATGTGTGCGTGCCTACGTGTGTGTGTGTGCGCGCGTGCGTGTGTGTATGTGTGCGTGCCTGCGTGTGTGTGTGTGTGTGTGTGTGTGTGTGTGTGTGTGTGAGTGTGCGTGCGTGTCTGTGTGTGTGTGTGTGTGTGTGTGTGTGTGTGTGTGTGTGTGTGAATCCATACAAAGTTTTCTCTATACTGTTATCCTTGAGCATATTACTGCAGTCAAGACCACAAGCAGATGAGAAGGAGCCTTGTGATCAGATGTAACAACAAACACACATAAGACATCCACAAGCCCTGTGCCAAATTTGTACCTATAACCTGGGCAGTTCACCACATATCTTTCTCTTATGTACAAAATGTTTTCATTATAAAAATGCAGAAAATAGATATTTTAAGATTTTGACTAATTTCAGACAGCAACTATCCCAGTTTGGCACCGGCCCATCCCTGCTCAACAGCCGTGACCTTGAGCTGTGGAAATAAAGGGCAGGAGCTGAGCTGTTGGTAGTGGAGTCCTCACCGCCCGTTCACAGGGGACGACGGAACAGAAAGAGCTGCAGAAGCCCACGTGATGGGTTGGCCGTGATGCTGCTTGTGCACGCTTTGAGCTCTCGTTTGCTTTTGTGTCCCTTCTGGCTCTCCATTGCCTGTCTACTCATGGTTCTTGGCTTCTGGTGCCCTGCTTGTTGAGCTGAGACTTGCATGCCTGTGCATCTGTGTTTCCACCTTTCCTAAATGCCCGAGCAAAATCAAGCCTCAGATGGATGTCCGGAGAGCCAGAAAAAAGTAGATGACTTTTCCTTCCTTCTATTTTCATTCAAGGTTTCCTTGACTCTTAACATGTGCACACATAAAGACACACACGCACACACACACACACACACACACACACACACACACACACAAATGACTGACATAAAGTACATCAGACGTAAATAGCTGGTGGAGTGTCATTGTTGGACTGCAGGCTGGGGGGTGAACAGGAGGCGGGTAGTTCATTGAGCTGCGATCCCCTGGCAGTCGTTACCGAGAGCCTCCCTGATTGCCCTCCAATCTCACTGACAACAAGTCCATCCGTCAGCCATCACAGTGCTGACTGAGGCCCTGCTCTGACAGCTACATTACATGGGGGGGGGGGGGGTTTAGAGAGATGGAGAGCAAGAGGAAGCGAGAGGAAGAGAGAGGCATAGACAGAGAAGAACAGATGTAAGTGGTCAGACTGATGTATTAAACGGGGAGATATTTAAAACAGGCTTTCTGGAAAATCCACTGTGGGATCAAATATGTGGCCATGCTGCCAGGCATTTAGGGTTGTATAAATATCCTTTTTTGTTATGGCTTGATTTTGGACATATTCTACATTTTAACACTCTCAAGAATCTCCCACACATGTTTTGCTGTAATAATATACATTAATTCTTTAATCAAGCAAGTGTCCATTAGCTGCTGAGCTACGGCTAAGCTGTGGTGATTCACAGCAGGGTGGAAATGAGGCGCTCCCTTCAGCCGCTGAATTCTGAGACACCTAATCATCCCAGAGCCTCTCTGAACGGGAGCCTGGTGTTCACCGTGAGCCGTGCTAGCAGGGCTGCGTGGCCTCGCACATCTGGCTGGCTGCTCCGCTGACCCACTGAGTCTACTTCTTGCGTGATTTTTGCCATTTCTAATTGTTGTCTGTTTCCAAGTCTGAACGTCTTTTTGTTAAATATATCCGCATTTAAATCTGCAATCTGCTTGCATTTATTAATGAAATGATACAGGCGTATATCATAGAAATGACACTACTATCTGCTTATGCTAAACCCACTGTTGGGCTTGTACCAGTGAAACCACTGCACACCGGCATATGCATTACCCTGAGCCTCTATTAAATAATGTTACCATGCAAGCTCAAGCATGATGTGTGTGTGTGTGGGTGTGTGTGTGTGTGGGTGTGTGTGTGTTAGGAGCAGTATTGGAGTTACTCCCTCATACCTGCAAGTGAGTAATTGATTTCTGTCACATTGCACACACACATGCACACAGAAAGAGAGAGAGGGAGTGTATGTGAAAGAGAAAAGTTTTGCGTTTATGTGACAGCTCATAGTTTGGTCCCCAGGTGACCTGCCTCAAGTGTGTGTCTGCAACTGTGTGTGTGTGTGTGTGTGTGTGTGTGTGTGTGTGTGTGTGTGTGTCTATGTGTCTGCAGACTGTGGCAGAAATCAATTACTCTCCTGCAGGTGTTAGGGAGTGACTCCAGCTCCCCTTCTCTCACACACACACACTTCAGATTGGGCAGGCCAGCTGTGCCCTCATGCAGCTTAGACAGTGTGATTGTCTGCAGGAGAAATTATGGTGCTGGGCTTCAGTGTGCCTGTGTGTGTATGTTTGCAGCAGAAATCACACACACGCACACATACACACAACACAACGCAAGACACACACACACAAACACACACACACACACACACAACACAACACAACGCAGCACACAGCCATTTGAGAGAATAAAGTGCTTTAATTAGGCAACCTTTAGATAAGATGTGAGATCATTAGTGCAGTTAACAGCTTTCAACAGCACACAAATGAAAAACGCCGTCTGAAATGTTGAACTCATCCCTCAGGCTGTTTGTGTACTGAAGAGTAAAAACACATTGGTGAGTGTCTCTTCCGCATGACAGAATATTCCTGCCTCTGTAGGCTGGAGAGGTGGAGCCCAGCAGCTCAGAATGAGATCATTCATTCACAAATTCACTCTGTCTGAACAGATGAGAGAGGAGAGTCATAATCAGACTAATGCCTGTGGTTATGGGCCTCTGAGAGGAACCCACACACTCACATAGGACTGAGTTTTTTACCTCTCGTGTCTGTGGGTCATTTCCCAGGCCAGCACTAATGACCTTGGAACAGGCACACAGCCATGTGCACTCACAGACACACACACACACACACACACACACACACACACACACACCCCTGACTCACCTGGCAGGTGCAGACAGAAAAAGTGTATGCTCTGACGGGCATGTGTGTTCCAGAGGTAACTCTCAACCGTTCCAGGGAAATGTATCTAATTTGAAATTTAGCAATATTCTCTCCCTACTCTAAATACGTGTGCCCCAGTGGCAGCCAATCCTCTGCTTTTCATCTTTTGCTTGTCTTTCAGAAATGAGCTGCAAGTCTCTCTTTGAGAAGGGTAATCTGCTTCTCGGATACCGCCAGGCAAGCAGAAATCTCATCCCCAGCTCTGTGTTGAGAAAATTAGCCTAACATAATGCCTGAGATCCTTACTGTGGCTGTTCGCCTGCTCCTGCCTCGCCTCGCCCCCGCCCCGCCGCTCCTCTGATCCGATCCCCTTGCTCCACCCGACTCTCCTCTCCTGCCTCTAAGACAGAGACCACGGACAAGGCTCGCTGGACCCAGAATTAAGTGATTTTAATCGCGTGTGCCGGAGGTGGTGCACCAGTGTAAGGCTGTCCATCATCGTCATCTCCATGAGCAACACGTCTGTTCAAATGCTGTTAGTCTTTTGTGATTTTTTCATTCTTTTCTTTTTTTTTATTTCCAGTGTGCATTTTCAGTTTTACTTTAATGCTTTTCATACTTTCAGTTTTACTTTCAAGTTCCTTAACATCAGGCAGCCATTAGTTACCAAGGCCACCTCTTGTGAATCTTGTGTAGAGGCTCACGTACAAGCTTCAAATGCTGATGTGACATTAGAAGTGGAGGTCATGGCTTGATTAGGACCGGTCATGAGATGAGGGTTAATGGGAGATGATACAGAGAGGAGCTTCAGCTGCATGCACTGAATTAGATTTTAGAAGGCGTTAGATTTTCAATTTAGGCAGAGTACTTCAAGGAAGGTAATTTCATGGAAATAAAAATGAATACTTTTATTTTTTATTAAACAAAGCTGAGTAAAGACACATAACATATTTGACCAGTTCTACACAGGTTAAAACAAAGAGGGAGGGGCTATAAGAGGTACTGATGCTCTCAGAGGTATATTTGACTTCTGGGTTCTGGCTGGAACCTTGCTGTATTTTAATGGTCAGAAGCCCCATTCACAGCAGTGGCAACAGTAGCGTGAGCTCAGACGACCGCTACACGGACTTCCCTGGACAACGTGTCCTTGACAGTCTTCCCTGGACTGTGTGAACTGGATGGTCTTCGCTGGATGGTGCACCCTGGATTGTCTTCCCAGGATGGTGTGCGCTTGACGGTTTTCCCTGAACAGTATGCCCTTGACGGTCTTCCCTGGACGGTATGCCCTGGACGGTGTGCCCTGGACAGTATGCCCTTTATGGTCTTCCCTGGACAGTGTGCCCTGAACAGTCTGCCCTGCGATTACCATTCCATCTCGCACTCTATTTCTCACAATACAGCAACTGACAGCATCTTTTTGAAATGCACAGTAAAAGGCTGGTTACAGGTTACAGGTATAACAAAAGATCATTTGTCTTTCTTGTATCCCTCATAACACAGGCCATACTGTTTATCGCAGAGTAAACAGGAAACGGAATCAATAGCACATATAATGAAATGATGCCCTGATATTAAAGGACTATGTATCACCTATCATAATGGTATTATAGATCTTATGGTTTAAAAAAAAAAATCCATGGTATTTCTGAACCTGTGACAGACATTTTAAGTCATTTAAATTTCAGCCCAAATATAATTATGTAAGAGATCTCCATTCCCAGCTGTAATAAGAAATCCGTCATTATGGAGATTATGCCCTTGCATTTATTGAAAAAAAAAATTGAACTTGGTGTGTGTGTGCATGCGTGTGTGTGTCTGTGTGTGTCTGTGCATGTGTGCGCAAGCGTTTTTGCACGCATGCATGATGTAAGAAATGCCTGTGTGACCAGTGCTGGGGATATGATGTAACTCCGATTCAACAGCCTATTTGTCCACGCCTCCTACTTCCTTGCAGCCCTCGGTTCACGCGCAACACGCAGTGAAGCAGCGACCCCAGTGGGGAGCACAGTGCTGCCCTGGCTAATTAGCCCCGGGTCTTTCATCCATTTCAGGCTCCTCAGTCTCAGCGGGGGTGGGCGAGGCAGCTGCGATGGGCTTGTCACCTGAGACACGCGCGGGGCTGGGGAGTCTCAGGAGAGCTCTAACAGCTGCAGCAGTCAGTCTCAGAGCTATCAGAAGGGTCGCCAGCCGGAATGAAGCGGGGTGTGCTGCTACCCAGAGCATGCTTGTGGGACACAAGGATGCTGCCATCCGGCTCTGCACGTTTAGTAACTCCTTACCACTCGATGGACCCAATACCCAGCACGATTTAGGAAATTTAATTGTTTAGCTGAGGCAAAAACCGATCACT
>NC_137521.1:7520000-7545000 GCF_041902795.1 Electrophorus electricus | reverse complement strand
CCCAAGCAGGAACTCCGGCGCTCCAGAACCCAGTGCGAGGGCAAGTGCCACTTGCTGTGAGCGATGCCTGTCTGCCTGCCCTTAAACGGGAGAGAGACAGCAGCTCAGGACGCTGTGCTGGGAAACTCCATGCTTTTATGAGCGGGGCTAAACACGTTTATCTTTCGGAGCCAGCAGCCTCGGTACAATCGGCTCACAAAATACATCCCCCATTCATCTCTGCAGTTAAGATTATTATGTATTTATCATTTTATTAAACCCAGCAAATGATGCCTTTAATGATATTCGATATGGAAAGCGATTTGTCTCTGGGTCTTCGCCCACAGACAGAGGACACTTCTCACTCATTCCACCTTCATGATAAAAGCAATATGCTGGATATAATATGCTACTGTAGAAATGTGTCCACAACACTGCTTCCGTAGACAAGCTGCTATGTCTGATGCTTGGGTCCGTGCTTCGTAAAGATGACAGGCTCGCCATGTATTTGTGTATAGCGTTTCACTACATGTGTAATTTAATAGAAGTCATTCTTTACAGCCTCCTATGTCCTCATTCCAGCTACTCAGTACGTAGATGCTGCGGCCACCAAATTACCAGATACAAGGTGAATGATTTGGAATATGATCTTTATTAGTTTCTTACACTGTGTGTTCCAGGTATATACAAAAGACAGCAGTCACCCAGGAGAGAGATGTCAGCGCTACAAAAATAGCTTCGGAGTAGGCAGACGTCAGTAAACACGTGTCTGTACAAAACTGTACCGGATTTAAAAGGCAGAGTAAAACCGTGAGAGTTTGCATGTTAATTAAGAATGGTGGCAATGATGAAACTATGGGGAAACGCACCCTCTATTTCTAACATCCTGAAAGTAGTTAGTCAAGTCATAAGCTTATTGAAGTGAACAGTCTGTCTCATCCTCTGCACACTCCTGTATTCACAGCTTTATTGATCAGAACAAGACTTTGACATACCCGTGCCTCTCTCTTCTTCTCTCATTGTATAGAAATGACTCTTTTTTTTTTTTTTTTTGTAGAAACAATGACAAATGTTCTCTGTTTTTGCCTCTCTCTACAGAGCAGGATCAATATGTTGTTCTTCCAGCCGTTTAAACAAATTAAATTTAATGAGGGGGCACTTTAACCTCCAAACTCAAACCTTACATTTCACAAATGTCTTTGATGATAAACAGTAATATAAGCAGCGTTCTCTTGTTACATTATAAACGTGATGGATTCAAATAGCATAAGAAAAAAGATCAGCTTTCCAGTGCCACTTTGTAAAATGCTTCTCCACTGGGGCCTTCCTGCACTGTGTGGCCCTCGGACCAGGTCTGAGGGGCCATGCTGTACAAGACTCTGTCTGAGGGGCTCGTCTGAACCCTCTCACCAGTTCAATAGATCAGTAACTCACTTTTTAGTCTCCACCTATCCAGGATAAACGAGCTGTGAAAACATGCACACAGACACGCCTGCACGCACTTAAACGCATGCACGCATGCAGGCACATTCTCACAGTCCCGATGATATGCGCAATTACACCCCACCACGCGTACTAACGAGGATGAATCCTCCGTCCGAAAGTACTAAGTGATATGGCTGTTCTGGAAGAGATGTGTTCGTATTGCAGGATGTGCGTGCATGTGGTTGTGTGTGTGTGTGAATGAGTATGTGTGTGTGTGTGTGTGTGTGTGTGTGTGTGTGTGTGTATTACTTATACATAAATTAGGTATTACACTCAAAATATGTACAAACATACTTCTAAAAAGTAGTGTATAATTTTCACCTATATTTTGGCCTCAGGAACATCCCTCTTCAGTATCCAGCAATAGTCTGCCAACATATAAGGCATCCATGTTCCTTAGTACTGGCTTTCCATGGCATACATAATGACATATGTATGAAACAAAAAACTATGTGTGGAAAAAGTCACCAGTGTAATGAGCAATGTTCTGACATTTATTTCCCTTGTTATGGATTACGTTCTTTTTCAGGTAATGCCAGTGAAGATGTGTCAGACATCTACCCACTGGCTGCGGCGAACGACTACGGCTTGACCTGCTTTCTTTTTTATTTGATGTAGAAGAGAGGACTGATTGAAGTGTGACAGCTGGATGACCAAATCTCATTAGCAACCCCACCAAGTTCAGGTGTGTCTGCTTCTCCCGTTAAGCTTCACACACTTTAGATAGAACCTAATCTCTCAAAGTCATGATGGTTGCCTAGAATTGTTCTGACTTGCAAATCTGGTTTCTCTCCATTCTCAATGCAGCCGCCAACATTCATATATGTTCCCTTCAGGAGGAGGAGGATGATGATGATGATGGTGATGATGATGATGATGATATTTGCATTAATATATTCTTCATGTATTCCTATCTGCATATACTTATATAAGTGTTACCTCACTGGCTCTTTTTTCATCATTCCGAAAGTGACATGAGATGAGGAGTATTCCTTAGTTAACTTCACTGCACATTTTCTCCGACTGGAATGGAAAATTGCACCACTGCTTTGCTCTCAGCCAGTGCTAAATGAGAAAGAATGTGTTTCCTGATAGCTATATTATTAACTACTGCGCTTAGGATGGTTAAAATGTATTAGCCCATCCGTTATAGAGCCATTCAGCTCCCCAGTGCAAACAGTGATGTCGGAGAAATGGCATTCATTTGAATCATAAATCTCAATCTCACTCACTCAATCAAATAAGAAGAATTTGAGAGTAGAACTTTCTATTAAACTGATGCCAGAGAGACAGACAGACAGAGAGAGAGAGAGAGAGAGAGAGAGATGTATCTTTCTTTAAAAAAGTCAGTTTCATATTAATGTTTTGCATGTTATAGGTTCTTCTTTGTTTTCCTTTTGAGAATTTGGGAGCATTTGCTATTTTTGTATGGCAGACAAATTCTGAATATGAAATATGAATATGAAGTATAAAACCTACTCACATTCAGAGTACTGATTAACACACCACTCTCTCTTCCAGAAGAAAGAGGCTGTACAGCAAATAAATATTTAGCAGCTTAGAAATGTCCATTAAAGAGCTTAACAGGTTTTAACAAACATCTCTGGGCCTGATTTCCAGCATGCAATGTTTGCAAACTGTTCTTCTAGCAAACTGTGTTCTCTCACTGGAGGCACTCCAAGCGTTGATAATAATAGAAAGTTATTTAAAAATTAGTAGCATAACGTAATGCCTTTCTATTTGAATGTATAGCTTGACTCTGTTCAACCTGTGAAACACCAGCAGTGTGCCTCTGGAGCTGAAATTCTGAGAATATGTCCTGGTTGCCCAGTAGCTGCTGCTGTAAAATTAGGGCTGTATACATATTCTTAGGTGCACAAGAAGTCCTTCAGAACATAGATTTAAAGTACCTTCATCCTCATAAATATTCATCCTGATTAAAAATAGACCAACCAGCCTCCCACGTATCTCACAGCTGTAACTATGGAAGTAGATTGCATTGGACAGACAATAGTTTGGTTGCAGCAGAATGTGCTGGAGTCACTTGTCTATCCATACAGGCATGTTAGCTTTACTTTGGTCCAGTACAGAGGTCCCAGTTACTGAGGATACAGAACTTAAGACTGACACATTAGCATCTGTCCACACTGTGCATGTACCCCTTCTAAAGACCCCTAGATTCTCACATGTGCCACGCAGGACCTGGTTGGCTTGCGCCCCACATACATGGCAATATATACTAAATGCTGGTGCTGCCATAAGCAGTGGCAAAAGCTTCCACAGACTGTGTGTGTGTGTGTGTGTGTGTGTGTGTGTGTGTGTGTGTGTGTGTGTGTGTGTGTGTGTGTGTGTGTGTGTGCTTTCATGCATTTTTCAATGTTTGACAATGTAGGAAAACCAGAGAAATGCGGAGGTAACCTTCATTGTCAAGACCAACTATATCATACAAAGAAGGACATTTTACCACAGTTATATGTTGAAATTAAATCTGAAAGGGCAATAAAACCATATGTTTTTGGTCACTTGGGTTAGCTTTAGGGTTTCAATTAGAATATTCCTATTAAATATAGGTAGTTACTTAGATAATTATACAATATGTGACAGTTGTAATAAGGCAGAAAATCAAATGTGTGCCATGTGTGCGTATGTAGGTGTGACTGTGCCAGTGTTGATCAATGCTAGTAATATTTTGGCATAATTAATATTAGCTTGTGTACAATTGGATTAGAGTATTGCAATACTTGTTTGAGTGGTTGTATTGATTTTGGGCTGCAAGAGATACATGAGTTTCATAATCCATAATATCCAATTATACACACAGACACACACACACACACACACACACACATACTCACACAGCTCAGGGAAAGATCACCTGCATACACCAACCACCTTAAGGCTCAACTAAACTGTGCCCACCCCTGACTGAGAGGTCACTGTAATATATGTACATGTGTGTCTAGATCAATCACTTCAATTAACTCCACAACAGTCTGATAGCTCTTACAATGGCCCAGTGGACTTCCAACCCAGTGCATTAGTATTCTGTACCCCTTATAGGAAAACCCTCCAGATTTGCATCTTTCAAATATGGCAGTGTGTCACCTTTATGATGATCTGAGCATATCTGTATTCGTCTCTGTGGCTGGAACTTCAGTCAGCTCATCAATTAACACATAGATGTGGACAAATGTAAAGCAAAGAAAGTGTGAAAAGAGATTCAGTATTGCTTACTCTAGCAAGATATTCTAAATGGCTCAGACAGATTTGTTAGTACCCCTAAGAAAGATCATAAAGTATTGGATTATATTGATGGTTCAAACTAATGCTTTTCTTTAATTAGTATATCTTAATCAATACGCAACAAAAAAAAAAATATTATTTTTTCCTTGTTTCACAAGATAGCTGGAACTTAGTATTTTTTGCTAAATTTTTAGAATTTTTCTCACACACACACACACACACACACACACACACACATATATATATATATATATTTATATATATATATATATATATATATATATATATATATATATATATATATATAAAAAAAATCATGAATATGGCTGTTATTACATTTAAAACATGTACAAACATACTTCTAAAATGTACAGTTCACCTATATTTGGCCTCGGGAACATCCCTCTTCAGTATCCAGCAATAGTCTGCCACCATAGAAAGCATCTACTTTCCTTGGTAGTGTACATAATAACATATGGGCACACTGCAACAAAAAACTATGGGTGAGAGAAAAATTCTAAAAATATATTTGAACACAGTATGCAAAAATACATATTAAACAGGCATTCTCCTGTAGGAAGCAAAATCACTGTTGATCAGTCTAATCTGTCAGGCAGTCTGTTTGAATGGAGAAAAGTAGTCAGTCTACTGTATTATGTGCACAACACTGATCATGGCCCAGAGAAAGCAAAGGAGAGAGTTGTTAAAGGTAAAGGCTATAGGACCATCTCCAAGCAGCTTGAAGGTCCTGTGACTACATTACAAATATTATTAAGTATATGAGACTGTAGACAACCTCCCTGGATGTGAACAGAAGAGGAAAATCGACCCCAGATTGAACAGAAGGATAGTGCGAATGGTAGACAAAGAGCCAAGGAAAACTTCCAAAGAGATACAAGATGAACTCCAAGGTCGAGGTACATCAGTGTCTGATCACACCATCCGTCGCTTTTTGAGTGACAGTGGGCTCCATGGAAGAAGACCCAGGAGGACTCCACTGTTGAAAGAAAAACATTAAAAAAGCCAGACTGAAATTTGCTAAAATGCATATTGACAAGCCACAACACTTCTGGGAGAATGTCCTTCAGACAGATGAAGCAAAACTGCAGCTTTTTGGCAAGTCACAACAGCTCTATGTTCACAGATATAGAAATGAAACTTTCAAAAAAAAGAACAACATAGCTACTGTGAACCATGGAGGAGGTCATGTTTTGTTTGGGGTCTGTTTTACTAAGTCTGGCACAGGGCGGCTTGAATTTGGACAGGGCAGAATGAAATCTCGAGACTATGAAGGCATATTGGAGTGAAACATACTGCCCAGTGTCAGAAAGCTCTGTCTCAGTCTCGGTCAGTGTCAAGGTACATGTCTCAGTCAAGATCAAGACTGAAGGTCGTGACTTCAACAAGATAATGACCCAAACCTCAGAGCTAAAAGCACCAAAGAATGGCTAAGAACAAAACATTGGACAATTCTGATGTGGCCTTCTATGGACCCTGATCTCAGTCCTATCAAACATCTGTGGAACGAGCGGAAACATGCAGTCTGGAGAAGGCGCTTCAAAGCTGAGACCGCTGGAGCAGTCAGCTCAGTCCGCTCAGGAAGAGTGGGCCTGTGTGTCTGGTGACAGTGATCGCCTCTACAGGTTGTGCAACAGAATATTACGATAATGGTCCCATCATTTTGTCCATGCCATTTTCAATTGTTTTATTAATTTAAATATTTTGTTGAATCACAAATTAAAGTCTTCAAATTGTTTTAGAGAAAATTGTTGTTTTTTCTTTTTTCATGGAAAGGTACCAAAACATTTATCTGTGTGTGTGTGTGTGTGTGTGTGTGTGTGTGTTAAGGGGTTTTAAGATGTGTATCTCTTCAGCTCAGTCATGTTGATTGGACAACCATTTTCCAAATGCCATTACTGGAGATTTTATCGGATGCTTCTGGCTTTCAGACATTTTAAAATCACATTTTGCCTCACTGAAATTCACCGAGCAAGCATATTGCTCGACTGCTGCTGGAGTCTTTGTTCCAAAAAATAGAACCAGTTCAGGGATTTGAAAGGATTGCCTCTTGTAAATCAGACAACATCTGAATCATCTGTCTGGGAGGAAGGCTATTTTGGAGAGGCAGGTCAAAAAAGCTGCTACTTCCTGAGCTGTCGTGGTGAGAGATACGGCAGGTGGAGTCAGCTCTAGGCCTTACACACGTACACACACGCTCATGCTGCCACCACACAGCTGACCAAACAACTGAGCAGCTAGTTGTGCAAGTAGGCTAAATACGATCCCCTGTAGCTTGTGACAACATGTATAAAAAGGCCCATGAATCCTGTATTGTTCATCCACTATGAAATGAACATGAACATGTACCGAAGTCGACCTCCTACAGTTTCATTTCAGATCCATTATGCTGGAGTAGAGAAACCAAAGCAGCAAAAATTGCCTAGCTGTTTGATTAATCAAAGACTACTGTCAGATACAGGCACCGGTCTCTCTCGTCAGGAGATGACTTTAACCTCGCACTGCACGCGTTTTCACCCAGTACATTACCATGAGCACCTGCACAGAAATGGCAAAATTGGGGAAAAATTATGTTTTGCTTGTTTTCCTGTTTGTCTCTTTCTTGTGTGTGTGTGTGTGTGTGTGTGTGTGTGTGTGTGTGTGTGTGTGTGTGTGTGTGCGCGCACGCACATGTGAAACAGTTTAGGGACAGCTGTTGGCTTGCCTTAGGCCTAAACCTGTTGCAGCGAAGGTCTGAGCAGTCTTCTTGCCACTAAGACTACCATATGACTGCACTGCTTTCAGTGCAGGTTTACTTTTCCTTTCTTTTAGTTCATTTTTCCCTGTCCTGTCATAATGGTGAGCAGTCCAGAGATTCCTTAATGTTCATGTCCATCCAGGGAAGTCCTGTGCTTCCACCTACACATATGTTTCCTCATACTTTCATGAACTCATGCTTTTAAATCATGTACAGAATTGCATTTCAGAGCACCATGTGTTTACCCTAGATTTGACAGGCTAGCTTACCTGCTAGCATGTTTGTTTGTGTGTGTGTGTGTGTGTGTGTGTGTGTGTGCGTGTGTGTGCGTGCGTGCGTGCGTGCGTGCACAGATGCATGTGTCTGTCTGTCAGTTTGTCCTTGTATATTTATGTGTGTGATCGTGTGTTACCTCTCTTCCCATAATGAGTCTATTGATTTAATTGACCTCCATTAAATGATGTAAAAGGGGTTTTATGATTAATTGGGGGGAAAATCAACTTGTAAATCCAGAGGAGGTGGAGTGAGCATGAGCAGGAGAGAGAGAGAAAGACAGAGATTTAATGGACTTAGGACATGGATATTGATTAGCCACCCTGCAGCTAAATTAATTTTTCCAATCTTGGATTAATTAAGATCCCCCTGCGTGAAAGAAGTAGCTGTAAATAGATGTAAAGTGCAAATGCAATGAGTAACAGAGAGAAAGAGAAAGAGAGAGAGAGAGAGAGAGAGAGAATGTGAACACAAGGACGTTCCCCTAAATACTGTGCATGTGTCACACCATTAAAATGACACCCCTTCACACCCACAATGTCAGGAGGAAAATCAATTTGGCAACGTGATTTTTGTCCCCAGAGTGAAAGAGACGATTAACCTCTTAAAATTCATGAGAGTACATTCCAAAAATGACATTGTTGGTCACAGGAGTGCCAGTCTATTTCATTATGCAACCCAAATCATTGGTGTCTTGTGTGTGTTTGTGTGTGTGAGTGTGTGTGTGTGTGTGTGTGTGTGTGTGTGTGTGTGCGTGTGTGTGTGCATGTGTGTATATATTTTTGCATCTATGCATATCTGTAGAGGGGGTTGGAAAATAAGTGTATTCAAATACAACATAAAGGGCACAATACATGGTTGAAATGACTCTTTGAAGGAGGTTTTGAGGTAACTTTAAAAAAAAATAAAATCAAGGCACCTTGCATGAAAAACACTTGTTCAACCAACACCACTGTTGAGTAAATAACGCAGACAGACAGGTGCCACAGTGCCGCAGTGTTGTCCTGAAACCTGGTGAAGCCAATCCCCAACCTACATCGATGGCTTTTAATTACCGAGACCGATTACAATACGTCCGAGAGTGAAAGGACCGAACGCAGCCCATCGATCACAGAGCTGCGCTGATCAATCAGCTGGGCCGTGATTACTGGCCCTGCCTCTGTCCATTACGCCATTAATAAGTCAACATTAAGTCCCGCCCATCCTCCAGCAGATACTCCACCAGCAAGCTCTGCATTCCTGATGGCTCGTGTCTTTGGGTTGACTTACTGCCACTTTACTGGAACAGAGGGATCATCAGGGCACGTTTCTGCCCTTATTGAGACTGCCACAAGGAGGACCCTGAGTTACCTTCATGTTACGCTGTCCTGTGTTTTCTGTCATTATTTGTAAAGACTCATTTTTCCTCAAGTTAACTGCAAGTAATGCGAGGTGTAGGAAAGCGTATAACGCTAAGAGAGGAAAGATGTGAGACGTAGATCAAAAAACCTATTTAATTGCAAATAAACTATTTAAGTTCACATATCATCAAGAAAGGGCAGGTAGATTAGTGTTAGTACATAATTAAATCAAAAGGTGAGTGATTTCTTCAAAGGGATCTGTGCCAAATGCAAGTATAAATAATAAATATGATCAGAATATATATTGATGAGAATCAGAAATATAAGATTCATG
Source organism: Electrophorus electricus (assembly GCF_041902795.1). Classification (NCBI taxonomy): domain Eukaryota; kingdom Metazoa; phylum Chordata; class Actinopteri; order Gymnotiformes; family Gymnotidae; genus Electrophorus; species Electrophorus electricus. The sequence continues at coordinate 7,535,591 of NC_137521.1, read as the reverse complement.
ATGGTTGCCTACAAATTTTTGCACTCGGGGTGGAGCAGATAGCAGTGGTGTGGCCAATAAAGCGCTTCGTTTTGAACCCGTAGCTCTACCTTTCAGAGATAAGCACACATTTCTGCAACAGTAATGAATATGGAGGAAGCGAATATGGAGAAAGTGAATCAGTACTGCTTCTGAGGAATTTGTGATGTTGTAGGCTTCACTGTTTATTTTTGGTACATGTATGTGTGTGTATATGTGTGTGTGTGTGTGTGTGTGTGTGTCACAAAAGTGTATGATTGGGTATACTGTTGCTGAGAGATGCAGGTGTGATTGGATATTGATCCAAAGTGCAGTGTTCTGTGCAGCAGGCTGATACACACACACACACACACACATTGCATAGCATCTCTCTCTTTCACTCTCACTCTCACTCTCTCTCTTTCACTCTCACTCTCTGTCTCACACGCACACACAGACACAGACACACTGCAGAGCAACAATATATGTGCCTACAGACAAGGCAGCTCATCTAACCAGCTGTGAATTAATTTCTACAACATGGTGCTTATTAAAATCCTCACACATCCTCTACTGGACTATCTTTTGATCGCAACTTATTACACTTTCTAAAGTTTCATCTAGACAAATAAGTCTTGTCTCACATGCAAATAGTGACTTAGGATTTACTATTCCATATTGTTACTGATATGACTGTGATAAAGTTTTTTGATCAAAGTTGTTCCTCATAATAGTTAATAAGAAACAAAGCTGTTTAGTTGAATGTCTTCCAGAGCATATTATAGAACCTTAAAAAAAAAACCTCATCAGACACATCTATCTCACATGCTCTCTCTCTCTCTGTCTCTCTCTCCCTCTCTCTCTCTCCCTCTCTCTCTCTCTCGCTCTCTCTCTCTCTGACAGACTGTGGTTATTAATTAAAATTGGAAGCGTTCTTTATGATATTTGAGGACCTGCAGCCTCAGCGTGCCAGACGTGGGAGGGTAAACATTAGACCGCTGTGTGCGCACGCTTCTGGAGATCTTCTGAATAAAGTGGGAGGTGAGAGGAGAGCAGAGGGAGTGGGGCACGCTGAGGTCGCAGATTTCCTATTGGCCATAACTTCATTAGAGAAATAAAAATTGCAGGCCATTAGAGCTGGCGAATGGAGGTTCTTTTTATTGAGCGCCATGCTTTTATGATAATTTAATAATCGGTATTGCCCCGGCAGCCTGTGGAGGCCTGCGAGCAGGATGGAGATAGAGTGTTTCCACGGTGACCGAGTGGCATCCCACATGGTAGCCTCTGTTACCACAGCACTGCTTTTCCAGACATTCTGAGTTGAAATCTCTCTCAAACTCAAAAGAATAAAAGCTTTCACATATGCTGATGCAGGCTAGTATCCTCACAGAATCCACAAACATTGCCGGTCTTATAAGTGTTGATTAATAATGATGACTAATTATTTAAGGAAATCTCCTTCAATTGTTTTATAAATTATGACACGGATGAATTCCACCTGTATATTTACAGAGCGCAAATAGAACACAGCTGGCGTGTTGATGGCAGAGACTAGACACTAGACACTACATTAGCCCTACACCTAGTGCAGGAAGGGCAAGAGCACTCCCCTACTAGCCCATTCAGGCTCTGTCCAATAACAGACTTGATTAGAAACGATAAGGTTAGTGATGCCCATTAAAAGCCTCGGAACTGTGGAGGAACCAACCCAGCAATAAAGCTGCCAGTAGTGCACTCTGTGGAAGAAAGACCACAGCAGCATAAGAGGGAAGAAACCCTTTGCGTGTTGACGCTGCTGGGAATTGAAGATGCTGCGTTTCCTGAGAAAGGCCCAGGGCTTCATGAATAACTCAGCAGAGGGTATGCTGGGCTAGCCGGTCCTGCCTGCTGCAGACAAACCTGCCAAAACCGAACGGCCGGCAGCCAACAATCCCTGCTGAGGGTATTTGCATTATTTTGGTCAGTGGGCTTTCTTTAGACCAAGAAATGGCCGCGTTGTGCAGTGTTGAGCTTGCAACAAAATTGTAAATTGCATGGTCAATTCCATCCTCCAAAGTTAAACTGGTCTCTGATCTGTTGTAGGCCTTAAACAATACACTAGGTGTTCATTTACTATTATATCAGAGCCCAAAGCTTTGTATTTGCATCTCCTGTACTTTACTTTATCCTAACTGTGCTATGAACTTGTGCTGTGAACTTGTGTTTGATCTATGTTGGATGGCGGTAACCACAAAGTCTTTCACCAGGAAAGGTTTACTGGTTTACATCTTAATTTACAAATGTTTTTGACAAAAACAATATGTGGAAGTATTCACCAAAACTGTTGTGTTTTACATTTCTGGCTTTAAATTGTATTAATTTATAATACTAACTGCTTGCCCTATTTACTGCTGTAATGATTAAGTTTAAAAGAAATACCTCTCTAAAATATTATGCACTCATTTTAACAATACATATACATTTACTCAGAATAAGAAAAACATTAAGTGCTTTTCCAAGTAAGTCACAAAGATTCAACGACCATTTGACAGGTTTGAAATATCCACAATGATTCCAAAATACCAGCTTCTTATTTCAGCAAAGATAACATAATGCTTCATGCATGTGTTGTGTCATACAGACTCTCACGACGGTGCTTAATACACTTCAGTAAGTATTCTTTACTTGGGAAGTGGACTGTAGGTACTAATCATAAGGGCACTTCCAAGAGAAATAGCAAGGCCCATAGATGCAGACTTCCAAACCACTCCCAGTCCTGTGCCGCTACTCGTGTGATGTAGAGCGGGCTGGTGCAGCCTCGTCTGTTCCTGCTTCTATTAGCAGGCTATCGATCTGGAGCCATTTCCACTGCTCCCTGCTGACATTATCATTTCCCAGAATGAACGAGGGAGAGAGAGAACGAGAGAGAGAGAGAGAGAGCGCATGATAGACAGACAGAGACAAAGGGAGAAATGCAGTAACACGTATAAGATTAATCAGTGTAATTTAAATAATGCCTGTGCATTTTGAGTGGCAAAGGAAGAGGAAAGAGCAGCTGTCAGAACTGTCAGTCTCCGGTTGGCGAGGAGATAAGCCACACCCACAAGACAGAGGAACCACTGACACATGGCAGGAGAAGACTTTACAGGCTTTTACATCAATTCAGTTGCAGACGAATTTGTGTAATCTACCATTTTAGCTGGCAAACGGTTATGTGGTAGACAGCTACACAAGTGTTCTTAAAAGATAAATATAAAATAAATGAAATAAAACAGATTCTGTTTTTCTTTAGAGACAGAGGGGAGGCTCCAGCTCTCATCCCTCAAGGCTTTGATGTACAAGATGCTTCACTTTAAAAACTGAGCTTGTTATTTTTTTACCATTTAATTCAGAAATGGGTTGTGTGTGTGTGTGTGTGTGTGTGTGTGTAGCAGAGAAAGAAAGTCAGAGAGAGAAAACTGTCATGCTAATTATTACATGATAAATGTTAATTACTCCACCTTTAATTACTGAAACTGATTTTTTCCACTACATATAAGTGGAAGACTCTTTCTCTGCCTCTCTCTCTCACACGTACACACACACACACACACACACACACACATATGCAGACCCAGACCCACACACATATTCCACACATACAAACACACACAGTATTCAGGCAGTTTATTGAGGTTTTTACATGGATCCCGTATCAACAGATTTGCTATATTAACCCACACCTTTTTATGTGCAGCCAGGAATGCACAACAGATAATGTAGTCTCCCCACACACCCCATCCCTTTCTCTATTTCTCTCTCTCTCTATCTCTCTACCTTCACCATTTCTCTTTCTTTCACTCTCTCTGATGCTCTCTCTCTCTCTCTCTCTCTCTCTTGCTTGCTCGCTCGCTCTCTCTCAGTACTGGTTGCCAATTTCGCAATATAGAGCATATGGCAACATATATGGCCTATGCCTATGGCCAGACCGTACTCTGTATCAGAGTGGTTGTTTGTTTCGCCTCAGTTACTGCTATAGTCTCCAATAGTGTCCTAATGTTATTGGCTGTATTTTTCTTGGTAATTGAGGTTAGTTTGTTCCAGTGGTTTTAAAGTGTTATAATGTGGTTGGTGCTAAAGGTTGGTGCTTTTTGTAAACTAAGTGGCAGGACCTGCTGTGACAGAGAACCACTCCTTACTCAGCCCTGGGCATTCTTGGTGATAGAGGGGGTCACTTTTTTATACATCTAATATTTCTTCACATGCAGCCATTAGTCCTTTTTGAACCTTTTAAAAATAATGGAAATGGACCTAGTTTAGCTCTCCTGCCATTATTTGTCGTGTTCCTGCTCACCTGTAGGCCGCTTTTACAAAATTCATTGTGCATAGTTTTGGCCTAGTGCCACTGGGAAAAATGTAATTTGCAAGTGCCACCCGCCACCCTGCGCTCCCATGGAGAATCCGCTCTATAGCCCAGTCACATAAACCGAGCCAAATTCAAATTGCTATTCGAATGTGAATTTATCATTTAATCGTGTAGAAAGCCCTGCGTGCTTTTGTAGCTCGGTTCATTGACCGAGAGATAATGACTGTTTTATTCTTTTCCAAGTTTACTCCAAGGCCCCAACGCCTGGCAGACCTGCTCCAGGATCTCTGTGGGCAACCAGAGCCAGATCATCTGCAACGAGGAGGAAAACCATTTGGGAGCTGATCGGGGTGGGGCCAGGCTCTACTCACGCCCCTAAAACTGTGGCCGGTTCATGAATGCAAATGTTGAATTATATGGGCTTTGGAAGCAGTCTCACCCCACATGCTGAAAAAAAAAGTCCTTTTGTTGCCAATCTTCATATTGCACATAGGTTTGATAATGCATCTTTGACCAGGGCAGATTTAATTATTTGGGGGCTAAAGAGAAAGGCAGAAATGGATTCATCCCCTACCCCAATCCTCATGCATTTCTATTCAGATTAGTCTGAACATTCAGGTCTACTTGTAAGAACAACCTTATCATAGGTCCCTGAAGCACTGAGTAGGAGAGCTCCTGTGAAGATATACAGGCTGTAGGCATCTTGCATTTTATTTGTAAGAAAAATATTTAGTTAGGTTCAGAAAACATAAAAAGAATTAGTTAGTTTGTTTTGGGGGGTTTTTTTTTTAATGAAAACCTAAACAAACTCCTAAATCCATGCATTACTGTAGCCAGTGGCAACGGGAACAGTGTTACCAGATATGTTTGAGAAGACTAAGGGAGAGGCTGAAGTAGGGATTTGAACACTGCGTGGAACGCCCACAGCACCATGTAGTCAGCGTCTGCACCAGCTGCCTCACAGGTCATGGAATTAGTGTTTGGAACTCAGCGACAACAGCCAACAACCTTCCTGCTGCTCGGACAGGACAGGTCTTCCACACCACTTGAAGGTCCATTTAATTTTCTATCATTTTATCTCATTTTCCAGTTCTAACTGTCCACATGTTCACTGTCAACACCTTGTCGTACAAAATTTCACTGTATCACAGACCACTACACCTTCACCCTGCAGGCTTTGTGTGGACATTTGTCAAGCTTCATTTGGAGTTCTGAGTGGAGCAACTACACGGAACAGTCCATTATTTCGTGGTCTGGGGGGGGCTGCACTGACAGCACTAAAAATAAACATTATAACAGGGGCCATTGGCTCCTTAGAGCCCTAGTTGATTGCCAGTCTTTGTTTAATAGCAAGTCTAGCCTTGTATTTTATCCCTACACGTTTTAAGAGCATTGTAAAGCAAAACCTTTTTTAATTTATGAAATGTTTCTGAAATAATTACTGAATAAGATAATCACGTTGTATAAATGTTTTGATGTACCATGACTTGTTATGACTCTAATGTGAGGTTGGCTCAAGGCACAATACTTGATAAGAAATTATCTTAAATTAATAATGCTTCAAAAATCCTTACCGTAGATTACTGTCCACGCAGACAGCGCTCCTTTGTAAGTGCCTCTGTGAATTTTGTTCCTGCTCAGTAGTGTAGGACATGCTATTAGTTTTTAATTGTAAATACTAATCTTTTTTAGTGTTATTATTTATTTGTGTTCTTTTGCTCAGATACTGCTTTGATGTGTACTTAATATGACATAAAATATAGATCAATTTTTCACCCTTTGTCCTTTGAAATCAAGTATAAAATATCAAAGTCAAGTTTGTCAATTTTCAATGCAATAGAGTAACGGAATAATTTAATGTAATAAATAATTACATCTTTTGTTGTCATCTTTCATATATTTAAACTGAAAATGAGACATTAACAAAGATGGGGAACTTGAGCTATTGTTCTGCTAGATGCACTGAAGCTAATCTTAGCTAGCTAACAAAATTTAGGGCCCTTTAATTTCAAATATGGTGTTTTTTTTAATGTGGTTAACAATACAAAAGCTATGATATGTGGTACTTAATTACTGGAACCAGTACATCTTGGATATTAACACTATTTTTGCTTTTTGATATACATCCAGAAAACTGGTCTGAACTATGGTGTGAACTAAAATGTGATTAATTTCAAAAGAAACTAGCTACTTGGCTCAAGCTAATATTAGCTCAATTTCACATGCTAACTAGGCTAGATGACTTACCCAATAGCTATGGTGAAATGTTCACCTTATCTCTAATTGAGCATTGTAGGATATCTGACGTATCACTTCCAGATTTAATCAATGGCTGCAAACAGTCACATATGTATTAAGCTGACAAATACCGTTTAGCACTCTTAAAGTGGACTAGGATTCCTTCCTGCGCACCACACACTGCTCAGTGGTGTTCAGTGCACAGACAGTAGGGGGCGGGGGTTACACAGATAACCACAGGCCTACAGAAGCTAAGACCAATTACATGTGCAAAGAATGAAATATTTGTTGTGCATTTGATAATATGGTTTTGCTCATATATAAAAGGAGCATTTTTGATCAATGAAAAAAAAAGTGAAGTGGCCCAAGCACCCAAACGCCCATAGATATTCTTGTTCATTACTCACATGGTTGTACATGATTGCCAGGGACCTGTCTAAGACACAGTTTACACTTGGTCAATTAATACATCTTGCATCTGTATAGTATCTTGATGAGGTTTTAACCATATACTTGTGTTACATACAGGTTGTCTTCAACCAACCATATTGAAATCTGATCACTATTTACTGCGAAAAATGCAAATTCACTCATATCATCTGACTACCAACTTCCCCTAAGCCCATTTACACTTGGTTGTTTTATATGTCATGTATCTAGATTGTTTCCTGATAAGATTTCAACCACATGCATTTACACTAATGTGAAAAATGAGAGTTTGCTCTTGCCATGTGACACCCTACTGTTGTTCATCTATAGACAAATAATGATAAACACTTTGAAGACCTAGGGAAATTTTATATTGTGTTTTTGATTTTCCTAAATTTAGATGAAATCACCAACTTGGTGTTTTGACTTTGAGGTGTTTCCTGGATGGTTGCATTATGTGATATGATGAGGGGGGAGGAGTTTTGGTTGCCAGAGAGATGGATTTATTTACACATATTATCTGGTTTAAATGCATCTCAGACCACCTCCTGAAGTGGTTTAAATTATTGGATTTAAATCTACTTTAAAATGCACCGGGTTTGCATTTTATGATAATGCATGGATATATCTGGATATAATTCCAACTCTCAAGACTCATGAAACAACCAGGGGTAAATGAGATGTGGTAGCGTTTGAGTTATGTGGCTCCTGATTGCTTTCTAAAACTCCTCTGTGCTGCTGGTTTGGACCCATGTGTATAATCACCTGACATTGGACAGCTTACTGGGCTGTGTGTGTAGTGCTGTTAGTGTTTGCACTTTCAGAAAACACAGCAATTTGTCTGTGGTCAGACTGGGGGGTTAGTGGTTTAACAGTGAATGCACTGAAACAGAAAGAGTTTAAATCTATTATCGTATAATCAGCCGCAGTGCCACATGTCTCCCATAAGAGTCTCTTTAATCTACTGGCCATAACGTACAGACCTTTGGCAGAACTGCAGGAGGTCTTTTCAGTTCTTATTTACCTGTGGGTCAGAGATAAGACAAGCAAAGGTTTGGGTGTTTTTCTTGTATATTGATGTCTGAGTATCTAAGCGTTACTTTGGTCTGAATTAAAGTGGTCCTGGAAGCTGATCGTGGAGATGGAGGGATGAAGGAAGATTTCATCATTATAATAAGGGGAGTTAGTGGGAGCACTGTAAATTGGAAAATGTCTTTTGGAGTGTTTATTATAGCCTTGGAACATAATAGTCCCATTGCGGTAAACGTTCACAGTCATAAAAGTGCTGCCACCATTCCTAGTCATTTATCTCCATCCGCCTTCTACTGCCCCTCTTCTCAGTGTGCGTGTAATAGGACAAGAGACCTCTACACTGGTAACAATGTGGTTTTCAAAGCAGATTTGGTACAATAAATCCGGTCTCCTGATTAAGTGAAAAGTGTTGTGAGTTTCTGGGTTTTCTTTCATTGGCCTTTCTTTGTCTGCAAGGTCCAGAGTTCTTTTGGCTACGGTGTTGCAAGGGTTTAATTTAGCCAAGCCTGCTCTACATATGTTTACCGAAGCTCAGCCAAGATCAACTTCCACTTATCTCATTGTTAACTCTCATTTGTTTTTCCAAATAAATGTTTTCCTTTATTGCTTTCTTATATGTTGAATATATAATAAATTTCATTTGAGCTCATTTAGAACTATTTAACTTTCTGAAAAGTTTTAGAGCTCTTCCATGCCTTTGCTTTGCTTCAGTGAGCATGAAAATGTCTTGAGTCAAGGCAGTAAATCTAATGCTCCTGATGATGAGAATAATTACCTTACTTCGCACTTTGAATGTAAGATTATTCAGTTTATTTCTCTATACATTTTCTAATTAAGGTAAATGAACTCACTTCATTGGTGGATAATTGGGCTTCATGAAATAATCTCTTTCTTAATTAACCCTTTAATAAGCCACCACACTCTCACTGACTCTTAGAACTACATATCTTTCATACCAGTTTCAATCTGGTTACAGAATACCTCACATTGTTTACTGGATTATATGCCATAATATTAATTTATACATTAAAAAATCAGACCTTTCAGTGGTTAACCTGCATGCCATTTTATTTTAGTGTCTTGCCTCTTTCTCATCATCATCCCTACATGGTAAGGACACTGGAGGCATTATCTTCATTCATCATATTGCTAAATTATTAATGCTAATAAAGATTTGTAAAGTGAAGCCCATTCTGAATTACATTTAACCTTTCTCAAGCAATTTAATAAATTATTTAATTGCCTGTTGAGAATGATGAGTAGCAGCATAATTAGTGAAGATTTCTCATCAGAGACCCTCTGCTGAGGTCCTTAATGGGCAGCAAGCTTCTTTCATCCAATGGGTCTCAATCTCCTGTAGGAAACAATCCCTTTCCATCCATCTTTGAATGATAATTGTGATAATCATGTTTTTTAAAGCTTAGAGATGGTGGTGAAACCCAAATCATTACATTATGGAGAATAAGATAAAAGAGAAGATGGTCAGTAGAGGAAACACTCAGGGAATCCTTAACAATCCCAAACTGTTTGTTGTTATGTTATCTACTATTTTGTATATTATTTCACATAATTGCTCTCAAACCCTATAAATTATTAATCCTGGATATTCTTGATCTTAATCTTGATCTTATTTAGCACCTTTCTCACACTTAAGGTCACTTTAAAGATTATCACAGAAAAAAAAAACTAGGAAGAAAAAGGATGAAATTGTTGGGGGGAAAGGTAAGTTTTAAGGTGGATCAAAGTGGGAAAGGGTAGAACAATCATGGACGTCCAGAGAAATCATAGCACTCCAAAGACAAGGGGCTGCAACACTGAATGATCTGCCCCCTACTGGACAGACTGGTCTTAGGCATCATCAGTAAATCAGTATTGGAGGAACTAAATGTGTGAGATGGTCTGTAGAACTGTAAAAGCTCTGAGAAATAAGGTGGGGCAGGCCCATCTAGAGCTTTAAATATGAGAAGAAGAACTTCATGCTTAATTAGCTGAGAAATGGGAAGCCAATGTAATTGACGGAGAATGGGTGTGATGTGCACAGAACATTTCGTATGAGTAAAGACTCTTGCTGCTGCATTTTGAATAAGCTGTAATTGATTTAAAGTTTTATCAGGCAACTCAATCAAAAGGGCATTACAGTAATCTAAGCATGAAGTTATGAAATGCACAACAGTTTCAGCATCCTTGAGGCCAAGTGTGGGTCTATGTCAAGCAATTTTATGTAGCTGATGAAAAGTGATTTTAGTAAGTGACCTAATATGCAGTTCAAAATATTTTGTCAAATTTTATGCCTAGACTGCAAATGACTGCAGATGGTTTAATTCTGATCTAGTGCTGAGATAAATTTGTGCACTGTCAGCATAGCAATGAAATTTAAGGCTGTGTTGTTGAATGATCTGGCCAAGGGGAAGCATATATATATATATATATATATATATATATATATATATATATATATATATATATATATATATTTATATTTATATATATATATATATATATATATATATATATATATATATATATATATATATATATATATATATATATATGGACTGATCCTTGGGGGATTCTTGAGTAGCAGGGGTAGCAGAGGACTAATGTTTACCCTTGGAGATCAAGTGGAACCTCCCAAAGTACAGTAAGACATGAACCAAAAATGAACTGTACCAGAGATGCCTATGGAGGAAAGGCAGGCAGGGAGAATGTCATAATTAACAGCGTCAAAAGCAACACTAAAATCTAGTAGAATTAGAATGTTTATGGCAACAGTGTCAGCAGAGAGGAGCAGATCATTAGTAACTTTCATCAGAGCACTCTTAGTGCTGTGGGAGGTGGAAACCAGGTTGAAAAGGATCACATATATTATTTGTGGTGAGATAGCTTAGCAATTGGGAAGCTATGACTTATTTCATAGACATTCCAGCAAATTGGGCACAAACGGTAAGTTGAAATTGGTCTATAGTTAGAGTATTCATGAGGGTCAAGGCAGGGTTTCTTCAGAATTGCAGTCAGAGCTGCTATTTTAAGGACTGAAGGAATAAAGACGGCCTCAAAGGATTTAATGAGATAGGCAGTTGGGCTGGAGATAGCAGAGAAGCAGAGTTTAAGAATATGAGTTGGGGCAGGGTCTAGTAGGCACGTAGACGAGTAAGATTTGGAGATTAGCGCAGAGACAGTATTAGGATTGGCTGGAGTGAAATGGGTCAAGCTGTAGTCAGGGTATTGTAGTTCAGAGTTAACAGAGGATGAGGCTGAAGACACAGATAGGAAATGTTGATAAATTATATCGATTTTGTCATTGAAAGGAAAGCTTCACACCGAGCAAAAGAGCTCGGAGCAGGCATGGTAGGGGGATTAAGAATTTTGTTTATGGTGGCAAAGAGAATTTTGGGCTTACCTCTGCCTCTGCTAATAATAGAGGAGAAATACAAAGTGCAAGCATCATTGAGAGCAAGGCTGTACTTTTGTAGATGGTCACAATAGGCTGTGAGATGAACGAGAAGGCCAGTAGACATGTACAGAAGCTCCAAACACCTGGCAGCAGCTCTCAGGGCTGGTAGGATGGAGGGAAACCATGCAGAGGTGTGAGCAGAGGGAACTAGTCTAATCTTGAGAGGAGCAAGAATATTAGCGTTATATAGGAAGAAAGTATGTGGTTGGGATCAGAGGAATTAAAAATGCTGTCGGACGTTAGAAGACTGTAGAGGTGTCAGAAAAGCAGCAGGATTGATAGCTTTGGTTTTACAGAAGGATCTGAGAGTTGCAGAGTTTTGTTGCAAGTTGGAATAATAGAGAATCTGAGATTAAAATTAGAAAATTATCCAACAGAATAACCTGATGACGAGTGACAGATATAGGCCAGTGTTCTAACTAGGCCAGTAGAACAAAGGGCATGAGTGGGAAAATCCACATATTGTGTAAAGGTAAAGCATTCCAGCACAGCAATGAGATCACTAGCATAAGAGCAGTGTGTGTCAACATAAATCTTAAAATCCCCAAGCAAGATTACAGCAGAATATACAGAATAGGCTAACCTTGAGCAGCTCACAGAGATCAGACACAAAGCATGGCAAAAGCCTACCTTTCTCTTCATGGCGAAAACTGCTCATTTGAAACAATTTATGAAGATGGGTAGAATTACTCAGTATTTACACAATCTTTGTTAAAGTAGAATATTGAAACAGATTTATGATGTCTGGTCACGTCCAATAGACCTCCTTTCAGTCGCTACTGTACGCTCAAGCTTAATTTGATGCTGTAAATGCATGTTACTGAAAAACTAGATCAGACCAAAAGACATAAGGTTCTGCAAAACAGACTTCTCACACAAATAGATCCTCTTTAATTTCATTTAGCAATAATATCCTGTTATATTTCTAAACATTGCTTTGGCTCCTTCCTTAAACCTAAGTTTGGCTATTTATATTTCATCTTTGTCAGTGGAAGGATTACTCACTGATGTTTGGGGTATATCCACTTCAGTACAACTGAAATCAATTATAATTTCCTTGGTTTTACTTGCATATACCCTGAGAAAGTTATGAACCAATAAAATAATGTCTCTCAGTCTTAAATGCAGCCACAGAGGAAAGTTTGGAATTAACACTCAGATCTATCAGCTTACCCGCCAATAAATGAGCCTGGAAGATGTTAAATGCACTGCTAAAATCTATGAGCACGATCTTTACAAGGCTGTTAGGCTGTCCATAGTTTAGAGATCAGTGTGAGTACACTCTGGCTTATAAACAAACTAATTTACTTATTATCTTATTAACTCATTGTCTCAAAACATTTAATTGGAACAGAAATGAAAGCAAAAAGTTGCAGATCTTAGAGTTAATAATATAAGACAGATATAAACAGATCCCTTTGTCTAAGATATACTACAATATTCTCTGGAAAGGTATAACACAACCAGTGTGAATCCCCATGGTTTGACTACTAATGCCTCCAGGACCCTTCAATTCACTTTTACTCAGATGTAAGAATGGTCATCCTATTTATAATGCCACTGCAACTAATATGAAAATCGTTAGCTGGAATTCCTTATGTGTCACTTCAACAGCTGTAATGAGTAGCTAGTCCTACCATAAAAAAACGAGTTAATCTGAAAAAGCAGTCATTACCAACATAGATTATAGCTTTTAGGTTTATAACATAATAAGATGTAAACCTTGCACTTTTTACTAATGTCGTCTTTAGTTTTACATTACACAGCTTTCTTTTCCTCCTGGCTCACTGTGTAAACCATACTGATTTGGGAGCTTCTTCAGTCCTGGGGTAATCCAGAGTTCATGTCTTTTTTCTGAACTTTTGATGATATTTTGGGAATGATGGAGTTCTCAGAGAAACAATTTCACTGATGCCCTGGGTAGAATTCACTGAGACACCTCATTGTGTGCTTTAATATTGACCTGTTCACTGAGCAGGAGTTCAGTACATCATCTCCTCTTTTTCCCATCACAGTCAGGCTTGATATGCAGTGGTCCAAATTTCCATGGCGAGACATTTGGACATCTGCTCGATGTCGAAACATATGTTGCTCTGCGTAATACACCTTATGCCTCTGTGTGTGTGTGTGTGTGTGTGTGTGTGTGTGTGTGTGTGTTTGTTTGTTTGTTTGTTTGTTTGTATGTTTTTGTACATTTTCAGACCAAAAATGTCCTGACTACATGGGAAACCGTAGAAAGACAGGGATAATCCAGCTAGCCAATGTCAGCCAAATGGTTCTGACAAGATATGGTGCTTTTTACACAAAATGGATCATTATTTAAAATTCAAGAGGGAAAAGCTATTTCCCTTTAGTTACTGGTGTTAATGTTGGGATTAAGTTTAGTTTTATCCTTCTAAGCCTCTTAGGCAGACTCATGGCTATATATAACGTACCTGAACGCAGTCATCTCAGGATCAGCCTCCCCGGCTAAGACAGTAGCTGCAGGGCCAGTGCATGCTCAGGCCCTGCTCCCTCCCACAGGCCAGCACGCTGAGACTCAGCAGAGGTCTGAGTCTCAGCTTTCAGGTGTGCAGGATGTCACAGCATGTGTTAGAGCTGGTGTTGATTCAGCAGCCCCAGATAAGATCTACCACAGACTCTTTTACTCTCTCCCTCTCTCTCTCTCTCTCTCTCTCTCTCTCTCTCTCTCTCTCTCTCTCTATATATATATATATATATATATATATATATATATATATATATAGTGTGTGTGTGTGTGTTATGATTGTACAAAGTATAGTTTTCTAAAACATAGAATTTTTTTTTTCATTTTTAGATCGATTTTAAAAAAAAAACACCAATAATAATAATTAAAAAAATAACATCATAATAACAGAGGTAACAGTACCAAAGACATCTAACTCTCTCCATCTCTCTCTCTCAGTCTGCTCCTCCCCCTCATGCCTGTAATCCATTAGTCTTGCTCCTGTTTTCAAGGAGCATTTTGTCAACAAGATACAGTTTAATAAAATGAATTGATGCAATGCACAAGTTGTTTGTAACATAATCAGCAAGAGGTTGGTAATACGATGCACTGAATCTGAGCTAAAACAGAGTGACTCAGAATGAACATGTTTAAAAACAAGCTCTTAAATATGAATGCAAATACAGTAAATAATACATAATGAAAACAGTCACATATCATAAATAATGCATGCCACACAAACAGAAAATAATTCATGCTTCATGGCAAACCATAGTTCATGCTAAAATCAGCCTGTGGGGAAGTGACTTTGGGAAGTAAAAAAATTGGACATGAAATAAAGTGATGTACATTATTATTGTTGTTGTTGTTGTTATTGTTGTTGTTGTTGTTGTTATTGTTACTACTATTATTATTACTACTATTATTATTATTATTACTTTTTAGTTGTTATTATTATTATTATTATTATTATTATTATTATTATAGTGGGATTTGGTTTGAAAATAAGAATGCTTTCTTGAACAACATGGTAATGTGTTTTCTCCAGACTTTTCTACAATTAAAATTATTTGGTTCTTTGAATACACACCAACTACTCTAACACCTACACACTGGCAACTAAATTTTGGATAGTTCCAAAATGTGTGTAATCAGATGGTTATTTCGATTATTTACTTAATGTGTGGATGCTTCTCTTAGTCATACAGATGTGCTCCGGTAGTCAGACCTGCGTAGAATGGCCAGAAAGATGATGAGGTTTAGCTGTATTATAGCAGCGAGCGTCAGGCAGAGAAGGAGGCCAGTTTGCACAGAGGAGTAATTAATAATGCAAACCACTGCAGTCGACTGATAGCACTTAACACAGAAAGCCTCTCATCTGAGAGAATGGAGGAGCAAAGGGTGCACAGTGAGGTGTTGGGGAGGCAAGCAGTGTTTGATTTAGAAGATTTGACAAGTTTAAGCCCAGAGTAATAAAGTTGCTCATCAAACGCTACTGTACAGAGGTATTTTAGTCAAATGATTAACGTACTATTACAATACTTTCACGTTTTCTATTTGTAAATAGTTGATATACATTTTTAAGTATTGTTTTACCAAAACATGCAAACCGTGTCAATAAGTATTTTGTGGCATTAACAACACTGTGAA